>NW_020864073.1:0-18488 GCF_003713205.1 Coffea eugenioides
TCTACCCCATCCCTTTAGATGTTTTAACGACTGCTTTCTTTGTTAATTCTTTAGTTAAAAGATCAGCTAGGTTCTCTTTTGATCTTACAAAATCTATGGTTATCACACCATTCGTGATCAAATCTCTTACTAGACTACTCATTGAATTCAAGGCTAGTTGTTATAACTTGCATTGAATCCAGGTTCCATTGTTAGTGATTCATGGATTGGACTTCTACCCCATCCCTTTAGATGTTTTAACTACTGCTTTCTTTGTTAATTCTTTGGTTAAAAGATCAGTTTGGTTCTCTTTTGATCTTACAAAATCTATGGTTATCACACCATTTGTGATGCCTTAATCCAACATGTCTAGATTTGCCATTGTACACTTGGCTATAAGCTTTAGCAAGTGTAGCAACACTATCACAATGTATGGAGATTGGTGAAATTGGCTTTGGCCACATTGATATCTTGTGTAACAAATTTCGTAACCAATCGGATTCTTTGCTAGCTACAGCTAAGGTTATAAATTTAGTAGCCATGATGGAGTCGGTTCTGCATGTTTGCTTCTTGGATGCCCAAGAAATTGCTCCTCCACCTAATACAAAGACCCAACCACTTGTAGAATGATCATTTTTATTTGGTGTCCAACTAGCATCCGAATAACCTTCTAATACCAAAGGATAGCCACTATAGCAAATGTCATAGTCTTTGGTATGTTTTAGATACCTCAAGACTCTAATTACACCTAACAAATGTTGTTTGCTTGGATTGCTTGTGTATCTACTTAACACACCTACAACAAAAACTATATCTGGCCTTGTACATGTCATTGCATGCATTAAACATCCTATCACTTTGGCATAATCCAATTGAGACACAGGATTACCAACATATTTAACAAAGTCAATTTTCAAATCAATGGGAGCTAAGCCAGGTTTACAATCTTGATGATTGAAATGATTAAGAATCTTCTCAATGTAATGAGAGTATGAAAGCAAAATTTGTCCTTGCTCTCTATTAATTCTTATTCCTAAGATAACATTGGCCTCTCCTATATCCTTATTTCAAACTTGCATGATAGCAACTTTGGTCTTATTGACTTGTTTTGAGTTAGTACCAAAGATTAACATATCATCCACATACAAGCAAATAATGACAGCTTTACCACTTGTATACTTGCTATATATACATTTGTCTGACTCATTAATCTTGAACCCACTAGTAAGCATTACTTAGTCAAATTTTTGTTGCCATTGTTTTGGAGCTTGTTTTAATCCGTACAAGGACTTTACAAGTCTACACACTTTGTGCTCTTGCCCAGGTACTACAAACCCTTTAGGTTGTTTCATATACACTTCTTCATCCAATTCACCATTAAGATATACTGTCTTGACATCTATTTGGTGAATTACCTATTTTTGGATTGAAGCTATCGCAAGTAGCACCCTTATGGTAGCTATTCTCGCTACTAGCGAGTAAGTATCAAAATAATCAATACCATGTTTTTGAGTAAACCCCTTGGCAACTAATCTGGCCTTAAACTTGTCCATGGTTTCATCCACCTTCAATTTCTTCTTGAAGATCCATTTGCAATCAATTGGCTTGGAACCTGGTGGTAAATCCACTAACTCCCAAGTTTTATTGGTCATAATTGAGTCCATCTCATCATTTATAGCCTCTTTCCAGAATGAAGCGTTATGTGACTTCATTGCTTCATCAAATGTTTTGGGATCAGTTTCGGTTCAAGCAATAAGGAATAGTATTACTTATTTCATACCCTATCCCTTCAACAAAGTAAGTAACAAAATCTAAGCCAAAAGACTTCACCTTTTTAGCTCTTTTGCTCCTTGTTGGTTCAATGATTTTATTTCCACCATTTAAGCTATTTCTAGATGGTTCATTCTGGTTTAGCGCATTATCAATTTCATTAGATATTGAGGTGAATATTTTCTCATCAAAAATAGCATCTCTTGATTCAATAATCGTGTTAACTGATATTGAATCATTAGCCTCTATTACCATGAATCTATAGGCCTTGTTATTTTGTGCATATCCTAAGAAAATGCAATCAACACCTCTTTCACCTAATTTCCTTTTCTTAGATTCAGGAACTTTGACAATGGCTCTACAGTCCCAAACTCTCAAATGTTTAAGATTCGGCTTTCGTTTGTACCAAAGGTCATAAGGAATTATAGAGCTCCTTTGTTTGGAACTCTATTTAATATGTAACAAGCTGTAAGTACAGGTTCTCGCCAAAAACCTTGACTTAAACTAGAATTTGATAGCATTGCATTCACCATCACCATAAGTACTCTATTTTTTCTTTCAGCCACACTGTTTTGTTGAGGCGTGTATGCAGTGGTGACTTCATGCTTAATACCATTAGATTCAAAAATTCCTTTGACCACCACAGTCGGTTCTTAAACATTTAATTAAATTGCCACATAATAGTTCTACTTTTGCTTTGTATATCTTAAACATATGCACGACTTCATCTTTTGAATGTAACAAATATACAAAACAAAATCTAGGGCAATCATCAATAAAAATGGCAAAATACTTGTTTTCCCCTAAAGATATGGTATCATGCAAATCACAAATATCACTATGAATAAGATCTAACTTGTTTGTTTTCCTTTCAATCTTTGGAAATGGCTTTCTAGTTATTTTTGTTAACAAACATGTTCTACATTTACCATCTTCCTTTTGGGCACATATAGGCAACACATCAAGTTTGATCATATCATGTATCCTCCTATAATTAACATGTCCAAGCCTATTATGCCATAAAGTAGTAGTAGACTCAAGCATATAAGTAAAAGAAATATTCTTATTCATCTTATTAATAGGCATGACATTTAGTTTGAACATACCATTACACAGATAGCCCTTGCCTACAAACATACCACATTTGGAGAGTACAAACTTATCAACTTCAAACACAAGTTTAAATCCAAACTTATTCATCAAACTATCCGAAACTAGATTCTTTCTTACTTCCGGAACAAATAGTACAATTGCGAGAGTTACAACATGTTTGGATGTAAACTTTAAATCTACTTCCCCAACCACATTAATAGGAGCAGTCGCGACATTACCCATGTATATTATGGATTGTTCATCATCCACTCCTTTCAAAGACTTGAAGAAATCCTTGTTCTTGCATACATGGTGGGTAGCACCAAAATTAATCCACCAAGAAAAATCTTCTCAACTATGTTGAGTTCAGAAATCATAGCCATAAGATTCTTGACTTCATTGTTTGAAGAATCAGGGTTCTCCATCTTCTTCTTTTTGAGAAGTTTGCATTCATATTTGTAATGCCCTTCCTTCTTGCAATGGTAGCGTTTCCCCTTTTTCTTCCTTTTCTTGTTCTTATTAGATTGACTTTTTAATTGATTGGATTTCTTATTATCCTTGGACTTGCTTGTTTGTCCCTCCTCAACCATGTTCACTTTGGAACTAGGATCTGCGTCCTTTTCTTCCTCCTTTGGTTGAACATCTTTGTTCTCCTGCATTCTAAACTCTTCCTTAACACGAAAAGAGTTAGCAAGACTTTCAAGAGTGATCTCTTCCTTTTTGTGTTTGAGATCTCTCTTGAAATTCTTCCAAGAGAGTGAGAGTTTGTCAATTATAGAACTAACAACAATTGTCTCATCCATGAACATATTGTGTTAAGAAAAATGATTAAGCATCTTTTCAAGTTAGCAAATTGATCCATAACAAGCCTCTTGTCTACCATGTTATAGTTAAAGAAACTAGAAACAAGAAATTTCTTACTTGCTGCATCCTCCCTCATGTACCTTGCTTCTAACTTGTCCTAAAGTTCCTTGGCTGTTGTCACTGAATGATAGACATCAAAAAGCCTGTCACTCATTGCATTGAGAATGTGTCCCCTACAAATCTCATCATCCGTGCCCCATTTTTGCTTATTGCGGATGTCATCCAATGTCTCTTCTTCATCATTTGTTGCAGGTCTTGGAGTAGTTAGAACATACACCACTTTGAGGGCCACAGGAAGGAAATGCACTCGCTTCTTCCAACGAATGAAATTCCTTCCATAAAAACATTGAAGTTTAACAATATTGGAAGCAAAATCTTTTATAGTGCTTGCCATTTTAAGGGAGGAATATAGCCTTAAGATTGTTGGAATAATAGCAAAGAGAATACTATGAAATGGTTGTAAAACTAACAAGAAAAGGCTTCAAATCGTGATTGTATGTGACGACTGGAAAATTCATTCATATTTTCTTAAAATTCCCTCTTATTTTGATTAAATTACTTTATAATATCTTTACTACTTATTTACTCCCTCAATAGTTGTAATGAATAAGAGATTTAAGAGTTTTACCCTTAGTTTTATAGTTCGGGTAAATTAGGGTTTTCGCGTAAGTTGGCCATGTGATCACTTAGTGAGATGTGTGTACTAAATTTAGTGGCTAAAAGTGAGTTATATAAAAAAAAATGTGTGATTAGAAGTGTTAATAATAAATTAGTGAATCATAAGTGAAAACACTAGTACGCGCGAGTTAGGGAAAAACGGCCCGAACCGACGTGCACCGTTTGCTACCAATTGAATACACCACTTGACCACCACCTTATTACCTTAATATCCCTGCTACTATTTCATAAATATCAACCCTTAATCAGCCTTGAGAGGGCCAAAAATGTTGACCACAAAATGTGACGGCCCTACCTTACCCTAAGGCGTACCAAAGGGTTCGGCGGGTCGCCTGCCCAACTCTCGCCGGGACTCAATCATACCTCAATCAAATTCGAAATAAAATCACAAGATCAAACGAAATACCAATCCAAAACTTAAAGTGAAACTTATATACATTTTTATCTCAAAAGAGAGTACAAACACTGTGAGAACCCTGAAAAATGGATATATAAACTAGTGCATATTTTATTTGCATTTCTTTTATTCCTTAATAATTTCGAGCATTACTTTTACTTGTTTGCAATTAAGTATGTAAAAATAGGTTTACGTGAAAAAATAATATAAATTTTTCTAATTTATGAAAATTTCTTGGTCTTATTAGACTAAATTAATATCTTTAGGTTAGATTAATTTTTCGATTAATATTAAATGTAAAGAATACTTAAGTCCTTAATCCTAAAGTAATTGATATTGAGTAAATAGAATTACGACCTCAAAATAAATTTATTTTAATTCCTATGAGTTAATTTCAGACTAGTCTGCTAATGTTAAATGTTAATGAAGAATTTCCCGTGTTAAAGCCATAAAAATCAATGAATTTTTAGATAAATCATGATTCTAATATGATTAACACATGCTTAAGGCGTGTAAAATTGAATAATATATCCTTATCTTTTCTTTGTTTTACAATAGTAAGTGGCGTAAAAATAATTTTATGTGGTGCAAATTGACAAGCCCTTGGATTAAATTATTATTTCATTTGACTTATATTATAAATCGATAATTTCGAGTTAGACTAACTCTATTTTCTTGAGGAATAATAATTGGAGAATTCTTAAATACTAATTTTATCTGTATTAATATAAGATTACTAGGAACCTAAATATTCAAGTTTAATCGATAATATTCGATAAAAAATGGTTTAGGTATATTAGGGTATAAATTAGGCGTTCAACATCAAACACTTGGGGGATAATTTTTAGAATTACAGTTGGAATTGAGAATTAAAGTTGAGATTAGGGAGCAAAGTGAAAGACTAAAATATACCCTTACCTTTCCATGCAAAACCAACAAGACGTCTGATCGGCAAATAAATACATTTGCTATTACATTCTGTACGAACGCAATTCTTACACGCAACCTTTATTCCTTAAACACGGCACCACCAAACCGCCCTTTCTATCTCACAGCTAAACCGACAAAAACCATTCACTCTAATTCACATTTTCTATCACAAATACAACCGCAACTTCCTTTTTCTCTGCACAAGTAAACCACAAACCGCTTCCTCTCTTGATACCGAGACACCACCATCACCAAGTCTCATTTCTTTTTCTGCACACTCCACCGAAACTACTGCAATCCTCTCCACAAACGCACCTCACCTCTTCCTCTGCATTCGACCAAGAGCATCCGAGAGAGAGAGCTGCCTGGTGAGCTGCATCCGAGAGCTAGGAGGAGCGAACGTGAGCTGCCAGAAATTTTTCTGGTTCTGCCGTGAGTTGGAGTGAAGCCAGGGAGGAGATTTGCAGGAAGCTTCACCATTCTGTACCTTCATCTCCACCAACTCCAACCAACCGACCTCAAAGCCACCAGCTACAACAATTCCAGCTGCAACTTAGGAGCCAGGAACCACCGACTGCACTTGGCCGAGAGCTAGGGAAGAAATTTCTGGATATTTCGTGTGAAGGATTAGCTGCTAACTGAGGTAATTTCTGGTCTAATTAGGTTGATTATTAGTTGAGCAAGCTACATCTGAGCTTGCATGTTTGGATTATACAATCGGCTACTGGAATCAAACCATTAGGAAATTTCTGTTTTGACAAAATGTTGCTACTGAGAATTTGAGGAGATAATGCAACTCCATTTGTGTTTCTCTGTGACATCTGAACACCTAAGTGCCTTTAGCTGAGTGAAGACTTGAAGATTTAGACCATGCATGTTGAATTGTGCATTCGATTCGGATGATGAGTTAAAGCAGAGGAAATTTCTGGTTTGGGTTAAGAAAATTTCTGCCGAGAGCTTAGCTTGATTATTGCAGCCTAATTTGGTTCAATTTTGTTGATTGTCGAACTGATTTCTGGTCTGGATATGATAGCTAAATTAATTCAGCAGTTGTGCATGTGAGATTTAAGTGCAAAATATAAGTTTTAGCCGTAGAAAAAAAAAATTTGGTTTGTGACTAAGCAAATGCTGGAAGAGGTTCTGATTTGGCCGAGAGCTTAGCTTAAAGTTTTGCAGCCTGATTTGGTTTAATGTTGTTGTTTAAACTTATAACCATGATTAGATGGTTAATAACAAGTTAATTAGGCTCTGCATGCAGCTAATTTGTTAGTTTATAACAGAAAAATAAAATAAAAATGCAATCTGTTGCATGCATGTTTGTCCGAAGCTAGCTGTACAGAAATTCTGGAAATTTTGGGGATTTGCAGCTGTTGTTTAAGTTAAATTTTGAATTGGAAATATTAATTAGCTAGATAAGTTTTTGCATGACTAATTTGGGTATCTAAAACCATGTTTTAGCCGAGGAAAATTGGATTTATAAACACCCAAGGGTTGGAAAATTCTGGAATAGCCGAGAGGTTTGATCAGAAATTTTCAGTTTGTTTTCTTTTGGATTTTAAACTATTTCTGGATGATTTTAGTTACTGAATGAATTTGGTTTTGAAGTGGAAATTTTTAATAGCTAGCTAAGTGTTTAAATGCTGAATTTGAGTACCTAACACCCTGTTTAAACCAAGGGAAAAATTTGATCTAAAGTATATTAGTTGCTGAAATTTTATGTGATAGTAAACGGTGGAGTTGGGATCTTAACTTGATTTTAAATTTTTCCCTGAATCTTGATGGATGGAAATGTCTGGAATTTGTTGTTTTGGAGTTCTATAAGAAATGTATGGATGGTTGAATAAAAACATTTTGGTGTTAAAAGAGAAAAAGGAGTTTTTCACAAGTGAAGAATGAAACTTCAGATTTTCGGATGTCCCTGACCAGTTTCAGTAAAATGCTCATATCTTGGTGTAGAAAAATCCGTTTAAGGCGCCGTCAGTGGCATTTGAAACTAGAAACATAGGCCTTTGTTCTGTAGAAATTTCGTATTTTTCCTCCATGTGTACTGCTGTCTGTGAATCCTTGAAGTAGACTGTTTTGGTATGAATGTCCTGTTTTCTTCGTGAAACTAAAGTTTGATTTGGATTGAACTTGTAGCTTACTTGTGGTTTAAATTCTTGATTAAATTGTGGTTGGAAGTGATTGATGTTGTCAAGGGCTAATGATTGATGAAGCCCTTGGCCATTTGAATGATTTTATAAGTACTACAGGGTGATGAAAGTTAATTGCTGGAATGTCTTGGAGGCTTTACTTACTTTTATTTTTATTTGCTTATGATGGGCTTGCTGAAACCAAGTGCTAATGATTGATGAAACCTTGGTTGATCATTTTATTTTATTCAGAGATGCACTTGTTGAAATCTAGGGCTAATGATTGACGAAGTCCTAGTAATTTGCTATGTGATTTTTGCCATATTTTGATCCATATTATAACTTCGAAACGGAATCGGAGCTGTGGAAGTTGTATCGACCTTGCGAACTCGAGTAACTGCGATCAAATTAATCAAAAATATTTTTCCAACTAGTATTATATTATAAAACTCCATATCTAGTGTTTTGCCTAAAACTTTCCAACTCGATAATTTCCTTTAACTCAAACTAGCCTTGATAGCTATAGTAAATAAGTTCTATAGCTTTTGGAAACTCTAAGTCTTATTTTAATTCCTTTTCTTACTTTAAGCTTTGCACTTGGATAGTTAACTATAGGAAAAGTTCCAAAATATGAGTTTTACTAATTTTAGTGAAAAGCTTGGGAGACTTGCTCGGCAAGAAACCCTATTTTAGGAAAATAGTTTTAAGGATAATTTTTGCAAAAGCCATAACTTTAAAGAAATGTTCAAAGTAACTTTCTAACGTTGATATTAAGAGGTTTGTCGAATTATTTCAAGAAAATAATACTAGTTACCCTTTTATAAGAGAAGTGACTCAAGGAAAACTATAAGAAACATCTCTTCTACTTTTGTCAAGTTTTAATCTAAAAAGATTCTTGATTTTTCTAAGGGAAGTAAATTAATAGTATATTAGATGTACTTCAATGACTATAAGCTTAAAAACTGAGTAGAAACTCATAGTTTCAAATTTTGGTTTTTAGGATATTTCGAGGACGCGGAATTCGATTCCCAACTTGATATCTGAACTCCACTCTTGGTGAGTGTCCCTGCTTGTTCTTTTCCTACCTGAATTAAGTGCTTTCTAGACTCGATAAGTGATAATTTGCAAAACCAGTTTTTGATCCATCGAAGTGAGCGGTGTGTACTTTATCACACTAGCCGTTCGAGTGGTGACTTGCGTGAATCATTTTTCTCCTGAATCCTTGAATCTAAATGTAGTTGCGTCGTTGGGTGAATCCCTCGACTCCTGAATCCAACTACCATGTATCTAAACGTAGTTACGTCGTTGGGTGAATCCCTCGACGCCTGAATCTAACTACAATAAAGTCGTTGGGTGAATCCCTCGACCAATCATCTACGGGTATATCTCGAGTATACTGCGTCTTTAGTCGGTGAGCGGGCCCGGGACAGGGGAATGAATGGTGACGGGTTAGGTAACAAAATGAGAAACTCTACATGGATTATAAGTAGTGAGAGTTGACGGAGGGTCAACTACGATAAAGGGTGATCAAGCGAGGAAAATGGCTCCTGAGAGCCCATGTATCCTACCTTGTGCTGTTATACGCTTTCTTAACTATTTAAATTTGTTAAGTCATTATCCGTTGTTTGATTTAAGTGATTGCATGTTTTGGGGCACCACTGAGTTTTAGCTCACCCCACGTTTATTGTTTTCCTTAACAGGTTCTGGAAACTGAAAGCTGGATACTTACTTATGTTTTCCTTTTGGATTGTATTTGAATATTATGACTTATTTTGTGGGCTGTAATGCGTTATTTGGGGATAATGTACTTTTCTTTTGGATTGCCACTTGAAGTTGGAAAATGTGTAAACCCTAATTCGATTGCTTGGTTTGTAAGTTTGTATTATGGATTTATGTGTTTATCTACCCGGTTTGGTACGACTTTATATTTTGGTACGTAGCTCGTGGGTCGTTTAAGAGCCTCGATTGACTATTTATATCACTGTTATCTTTGAAGCTAATGTGGATTTAAGGAAGATCTTATTCGAGAAAATTTGTTTTGTAATAGATTAGGTTATTATTCGAAAGATTTGGGTTAGTATGTTTGCGTGAGTCCTGGCGAGAGCTGGGCAGACGGCCCGCCAACCCTTTGGTTCGCCTTAGGGGGAAGTGGGGTCGCCACACCGTTCACTACCGATTGAACACCCCACTTGACTACCACTTTCTTATCATAAAATATCCTTGATATTAGTGCAAAATATCAGCCCTTAAACCAGCTCAAGTCAGCCAAAATTGTAGACCAAAAAAAGGGAGAAAAGGAAAAAATTTGACTTCCAATCCAAGGGTGACATTTGTCCACTTTGACCCAAATCAATTCCTATCCTTTTAACCTTCTTGAAGCTTCAATTGCACTTTATTTCAGCCTCCATTTCTGCCATATGAACCGTGAGAAAGGGAGGGAAAAGCCAAGAGAAAGAAACCATAATCCATCTTGAGTTTGATCCTGATACGTTCCTCGATCAACACGTTTCGAGACACGTAGCACGTTTGCCCAAGGATCTAGCGAGGATGTCCAACGCTTGGAATTGCGGGATCTAGAACCAAACGGACGACACGATTTGATTCAAGACGGTAGACGACACTCCGATGAAGGTGAATACTCCAGGGGAATAGGTCGGTAGAACAATCTAGGACAGGACGCAAGACTGCTCAAAACCCTTGCCAAAGCAAGTAAAGGGGTCGAATCTCTCTCTCAAGAAGAATCGAAAATATGCAAAACTTTATTGATAAAACGTCTCCCTTTATGCTTACAAAGGAAGCCTTTATATAGGCAAAACTAACGAAACCCTAATATCGCAAGGCTAGAGGGTCGGCCACTCTTTGGACAAGGTGGGCCGACCCATGGACTCAATAAAAAGGGCCTAGTGGTTCGGCCATCCTTAGACAAAGGTGGGCCGAATCCATGGCTAACAAAAGGACTAATCTAAACTTAAGACTCCTAACACTAAGGCTTATGGCCCTATTCGGCCAACTCACTTGGAGGCCCACTTGACTCTTCATGGCTTGGATCATGGTGTAGATAACTTGACTCTTCATGGGCTTGGATCATGGTGTAGATAACTTGATTGTCTCCTTCCAAGCCTTCAATATCTCTATGAAAGCCTTGAGTCAGGGCCGCCATCCATCTCGCTATCCATGCACACATCAGATCCACTTAAGTGAGAAAACAAGAAATCTAAACCGATTAATCAATAGTTTGAGAGCTTGGGAAGCTTAAGGAACCAAAAATTTCAAGGAGTAGTGGAGGATCACTCTTGCAAGGCCTTGTCTTGAGGTATAATGGCTGATCACCCTTTCTTTTCCATTAATCATGATTGAGTTGGGTATTAATGTTAGAATTGTGCTTGTGATGCTTGTTTGAAATGGTTTTGATGATTGGAGGGATGAATTTTGAGTTAGGGTTTCGATTTATTCACTTATAATTCTTGTTGGTTAGGTGTTATATGGTGTATATATATGGTATCTAATCTTGTAAAGGAGAAAGTAGTGGTGGTTGTAAGGTAAAAATGTGAATTATAGCTTGATGTAACAAAATTCCAGATTTCTGGAAATTGAAGCTTCGGTTCTGCCCGGTTCTAGTTTCCTATATTAGAGGCCGAATTAGCCTTAGCTCAAAACATGAAAGTTGTAGGAAATAATGTTTTATAGTTGTTCACAAAATGTTGGCTCAATTGGAACAACGTAGACTGTGAAAAGACCAAAATACCCCTGACTACCATAGGTTTAGTCCAATGGACAGTTTTGACATTTCATCAATCTGATCGTGTCTTTTCACCTTGATACATACTGAAATAGCATTTAGCCAAAACACGAAAGTTGTAGTGCTATGTCTTAGCCTTCCAACACCCCTAGAATCACCTCGTTTGGACTTCGGTAGCCTGAGTTATGGTTGTTTACGTATGGTACGATTAACTAGCCTGAGTGTGAGATTCTGGTTCTGTAATTTGACATTTTGACTTAGATACACTGCAAACTAGACTGAGTGGCCTTCATCAAAGTTGTAGGTCTTTGTCTTAGATTCGAAAAGGTATAAATTGTACCTCAATCCAATAAGCGTAGCCTCAGTTGTGTCCGTTACGCAAAACAACGTCAAATCTGTCTTTTGTTTCTTGACTCAAACTTCATTTCCGCACATGCTCCTAGCTTGATTTTGTACTTGTGTGACTTTGAGCCTATTGAACGGCTATGGAAATTAGATGATTTTGTGTATGACGATGGGACTGATTGAGGAAAGGAATGAAGCCATAAATGGCTGGAAAATAGGTAAATATAAAGGGCGTGCTGCCCAAATTTACACTCAAGAAGTAGGTAGATATACTTGCGACTTGAGTAAGGCTTGAGGGCAAATACCACTTGAACCATCTAGGGTAATTGCGTCGTCTTTTATCGAGGTATATAAGTTAGAGCTGAGCCGAAACTTGTACCCTTGGAAAAATGAAATTTTCGACTAATAGAAATACGTTTTCTTTGTCACTTCGACTCAAATGGAGATTTTAAAGTTTTACAAATATTTTACTTATGTCCTTTGGTTTAAATGTACTTTTTTCACTACAAAAACCATATTTATACTTGGTACTAGTACGGAGTCCAATTTTCTTTGAATCACTTAAATCTTTGATGATTGAAGCATAATGTGTTCCTTTGATTCTATTAGGGTTTCTTGGTGATTGAGGATGTCATCCGAAAGGATACTTTGGATGTTATTTTGCTTAAATAGGTGAGTGTTCCTCGTTTGTTATATTTTCATTGATTGTGTGACTTGTTCTTGATTATATGATTTGTTATGAACGAATGATAACATGTTAAATGTTTTCAATGATTGCTTCAAATGAGTTTTTTAGGCGAGTGTGTACTTTATCGCACTCGACCTAAATGAATGTGAAATTTTCAATGATTAAATAATGAAATGCTAGTTGCGCATCATGTAAGCCTTTTGGCTGAATTTGGGCCCTGCCCTTCGTTACCGATCGACTTGAGCCAGAAGCGGACTCGGTCGGGCGATATGGTGACCCTGGGTGTGAACGTTTGGTATACTCGAGTATTACCTTGTTGTCAGGTGGAGCCTGGCCAACGTCCAGGAGGGGGTGAATGAAATGAACGAATGAATGTCAATGCAAACGAGGGTTTTACTTACAAAAATGCATTTTTAAATGATTGGAGGAATAAGGGGAATGACAGGAGAATGAACGAATGAATGAATAGCTCCCTGTGAGCCCGTATACTGTGAGCCCGTATCTATGATTAATGTATTGAATTGATTGTTGGATTATGTGTTCGGAACCTCACTGAACTTTTAGCTCATTCCTTTTGTTTTATTTTCCTTAACAGGGGACGGCGAGCAAGGACGAGAGCTCGGTATAGACTAGCCTAGACTAGTTTCAGATTTTTGTAATGGTTCTCGCCCTACCTTTCGGCAGGGGCTGGATGTATGAAGGATTGAGAACCTTGGTATATTCGGTGTTTGTGGCGACCCCACTTCCCCCTAAGGCGAACCAAAGGGTTGGCGGGCCGTCTGCCCAGCTCTCGCCAGGACTCACGCAAACATACTAACCCAAATCTTTCGAATAATAACCTAATCTATTGCAAAACAAATTTTCTTGAATAAGATCTTCCTTAAATCCACATTAGCTTCAAGATAACAGTGATATAAATAGCCAATCGAGGCTCTTAAACGTCCCACGTGCTACGTACCAAAGTATAAAGTCGTACCAAACCGGGTAGATAAACACATAAATCCATAATACAAACTTACAAGCCAAGCAATCGAATTAGGGTTTACACATTTTCCAGCTTCAAGTGGCAATCCAAAAGAAAAGTACATTATCCCCAAATAACGCATTACAGCCCACAAAATAAGTCATAGTATTCAAATACAATCCAAAAGGAAAACATAAGTAAATATCCAGCTTTCAGTTTCCAGAACCTGTTAAGGAAAACAATAAACGTGGGGTGAGCTAAAGCTCAGTGGTGCCCCAAAACATGCAATCACTTAAATCAAACAACGGATAATGACTTAACAAATTTAAACAGTTAGGAAAGCGTATAACAGCACAAGGTAGGATACATGGGCTCTCAGGAGCCATTTTCCTCGCTGGATCACCCTTTATCGTAGTTGACCCTCCGTCAACTCTCACTACTTATAATCCATGTAGAGTTTCTCATTTTGTTACCTAACCCGTCACCATTCATTCCCCTGTCCCGGGCCCGCTCACCGACTAAAGACGCAGTATACTCGAGATATACCCGTAGATGATTGGTCGAGGGATTCACCCAACGACTTTATTGTAGTTAGATTCAGGCGTCGAGGGATTCACCCAACGACGTAACTACGTTTAGATACAAGGTAGTTGGATTCAGGAGTCGAGGGATTCACCCAACGACGCAACTACATTTAGATCAAGGATTCAGGAGAAAAATGATTCACGCAAGTCACCACTCGAACGGCTAGTGTGATAAAGTACACACCGCTCACTTCGATGGATCAAAAACTAGTTTTGCAAATTATCACTTATCGAGTCTAGAAAGCACTTAATTCAGGTAGGAAAAGAACAAGCAGGGACACTCACCAAGAGTGGAGTTCAGATATCAAGTTGGGAATCGAATTCCGCGTCCTCGAAATATCCTAAAAACCAAAATTTGAAACTATGAGTTTCTACTCAGTTTTTAAGCTTATAGTCATTGAAGTATATCTAATATACTATTAATTTACTTTCCCATAGAAAAATCAAGAATCTTTTAGATTGAAACTTGACAAAAGTAGAAGAGATGTTTCTTATAGTTTTCGTTGAGTTACTTTTCTTATAAAAGAGTAACTAGTATTATTTTCTTGAAATAATTCGACAAACCTCTTAATATCAATGTTAGAAAGTTACTTTGAACATTTCTTTAAAGTTACGGCCTTTGCAAAAATTATCCCTAAAAACTATTTTTTTTCTAAAATAGGGTTTCTTGCCGAGCAAGTTTCCCAGGCTTTTCGCTAAATTAATAAAACTCGTATTTCGAAACTTTTCCTATAGTTAACTATACAATTACAAAGCTTAAAGAAAGAAAAGGAATTAAAATACGACTTAGAGTTTCCAAAAGCTATAGAACTTATTTACTATAGCTATCAAGGCTAGTTTGAGCTAAAAGAAATTATCGAGTTGGAAAGTTTTAGGCAAAACACTAGATATGGAGTTTTATAATATAATACTAGCTGGAAAAAAATATTTTTGATTAATTTGATCGCAGTTACTCGAGTTCGCAAGGTCGATACAACTTCCACAGCTCCGATTCCGTTTCGAAGTTATAATATGGATCAAAATATGGCAAAAATCACATAGCAAATTACTAGGGTTTCGTCAATCATTAGCCCTAGATTTCAACAAGTGCATCTCTGAATAAAATAAAATAGTCAACCAAGGCTTCATCAATCATTAGCACTTGGTTTCAGCAAGCCCATCATAAACAATTAAAAATAAAAGTAAAGCCTCCAAGACATTCCAGCAATTAACTTTCATCACCCTGTAGTACTTATAAAATCATTCAAATGGCCAAGGGCTTCATCAATCATTAGCCCTTGACAACATCAATCACTTCCAACCACAATTTAATCAAGAATTTAAACCACAAGTAAGCTACAAGTTCAATCCAAATCAAACTTTAGTTTCACGAAGAAAACAGGACATTCATACCAAAACAGTCTACTTCAAGGATTCACAGACAGCAGTACACATGGAGGAAAAATACGAAATTTCTACCGAACAAAGACCTATGTTTCTAGTTTCAAATGCCACTGACGGCGCCTTAAACAGATTTTTCTACACCAAGATATAAGCATTTTACTGAAACTGGTCAGGGACATCCGAAAATCTGAAGTTTCATTCTTCACTTGTGAAAAACTCCTTTTTCTCTTTTAACACCAAAATGTTTTTATTCAACCATCCATACATTTCTTATAGAACTCCAAAATACAAATTCCAGACATTTCCATCCATCAAGATTCAGGGAAAAATTTAAAAATCAAGTTAAGATCCCAACTCAACCTTTAATTATCACATAAGAAATTCCAGCAACTAATATACTTTAGGTCCAATTTTTCCCTTGGTTTAAACAGGGTGTTAGGTATTCAAATTCAGCATTTAAACACTTAGCTAGCTATTAAAAATTTCCACTTCGAAACCAATTTCATTCAGTGACTAAAATCATCCAGAAAATCCAGAAATAGTTTAAAATCCAAAAGAAAACAAACTGGAAATTTCTGATCATACCTCTCGGCTATTCCAGAATTTTTCCAACCCTTGGGTGTTTATAAATCCAATTTTCCTTGGCTAAAACATGGTTTTAGATACCCAAATTAGTCATGCCAAAAACTTATCTAGCCAATTAATATTTCAAATTCAAAATTTAACTTAAACTACAGCTGCAAATCCTCAAAATTTCCAAAATTTCTGCACAGCTAGTTTCGAACAAACATACCTGCAACAGATTGCATTTTTATTTTATTTTTCTGGTTTAAACTAACTAATTAGCTGCATGCAGAGCCTAATTAACTTGTTATTAATCATCTAATCATGGTTATAAGTTTAAACAACAACATTAAACCAAATCAGGCTGCAAAAATTCAAGCTAAGCTCTCGGCCAAATCAGAAACTCTTCCAGCATTTGTTTAGTCACAAATCAATTTTTTCTACGGTTAAGTCCTGTATTTTGCACTTAAATTTCACATGCACAACTGCTGAATTAACTAGCTATCATATCCAGACCAGAAATCAGTTCGACAGCAACAAAATTGAACCAAATTAAGCTGCAATAATTAAGCTAAGCTCTCGGCAGAAATTTTCTTAACCCAAACCAGAAATTTCCTCTGCTTTAACACATCATCCGAATGCACAATTCAACATGCATGGTTTAACTCTTCAAGTCTTCACTCAGCTAAAGGCACTTAGGTGTTCAGATGCCACAGGAAACACAAATGGAATTGCATTATCTCCTCAAATTCTTGGTAGCAACATTTTGTCCAAAACAGAAATTTCCTAATGGTTTGATTCCAGTAGCCGATTGTATAATCTAAACATGCAAGCTCAGATGCAGCTTGCTCAACTAATAATCAACCTAATTAAACCAGAAATTACCTCAGTTAGCAGCTAATCCTTCACACGAAATATTCCAGAAATTTCTTCCCTCGCTCTCGGCCAAGTGCAGTCGGTGATTTCTAGCTCCTAAGTTGCGGCTGGAATTTGTTGTAGCTGGTGGCTTTGAGGTCGGTTGGTTGGAGTTGGTGGAGATGAAGGTACAGAATGGTGAAGCTTCCTGCAAATCTCCTCCCTGGCTTCGCTCCAACTCACGGCAGAACCAGAAAAATTTCTGGCAGCTCACTTTCCCTCCTCCTAGCTCTCGGATGCAGCTCACCAGGCAGCTCTCTCTCTCGGATGCTCTTGGTCGAATGCAGAGGAAGAGGTGAGGTGCGGTTGTGGAGAGGGATTGCAGTAGTTTCGGTGCAATTGGGCAAAAGAAATGAGATGATGAAGAGAATGGTATCTCGGTATTAAGAAGGAAGAAATGGTTTGCGGTTTTGTTGTGCAGTGAAGGAATTTGGAAATTGTGGTTTGTGTTTGTGAAATAGAATGAATGGTATTGTGGTTTTAGCCGTGAGATAGAAAGGACGTATGGTGGTGCCGTGATTTACGAGACAGAGGTTTTCGTGTAAGGATCGATTGCGTATAACATTGGTTGCGTATCGAATTGGTAATAACAAAGGTGATTTGATTTGCGGTCAGACGTCTTGTTTGGTTTGCATGGAAAGGTAAGGGTATTTTAGTCTTTTCACTTTGCTCCCTAATCTCAACTTAATTTCTCAATTCTAACTCACTTCTAAAAATTATCCCCAAGTGTGATTTGAACGCCTAATTATACCCTAATATACCTAAACTATTTTTATCGAATAATAATCGATTAAACTTGCATATTAAGGTTCCTAGTAATTCTTATATTAATTAGCGATTAAATTAGTTATTAGAATTTTCAATTATTATTTCTCAAGAAATAGAGTTAGTCTAACTCGAATTTTATCGATTTAGTAATATAAAGTCAAATGAAATAATAATTTAATCCAAGGGTATAAATTTGCACACACAAAAATTATATTTACGCACTTACTTTAAAAACAAAGAAAGATAAGGATATATTTATCGAATTTTCACGCCTTAAGCATGTTTAATATATTAGAATCATATTTGTCTAAAATTCATTTGGTTTTTATCTTAACACGGAAATTCTCATTAACATTTAACATTAGCAACTAATTGAGATTAATCATAGGAATTAAATAATTTATTTTGAGATCGTAATTCTATTTACTCAAGTATCAATACTTTAGCATTAAGGACTTAAGTATTCTTACATTTAATATTAAGGCGAAAAATTAATCTAACCCTAAAGATATTAATTTAGTCTAATAAGACCAAGAAATTTTCATAAATTGGAAAATTATATTATTATTCACATAAACCTATTTTTACATACTTAATTGCAAACAAGTAAAAGTAATGCTCGAAATTATTAAGGAATAAAAGAAATGCAAATAAAATATGCACTAGTTTATATATCCATTTTTCAGGGTTCTCACA
>NW_020864074.1:0-18203 GCF_003713205.1 Coffea eugenioides
TGAATCTCTAAGTAACACTTGTCACTTTCATTAATTGCTTGCCTAACTTTTGTTTCTCATACACCAATCCATTTGGTAACCTCTAATTATCTCATAACACCCGATAAATTAAATTCAGTATCCAAAACTTAACCTAACTGGCCGAATTTTTTCGAACTTTTCATCCTAGTGGGTCCCACGTCCGGTATACGCTCTTAATTTCTCAAAAACGATACTAGGAAAATCATTTAAAATCTATATATGCTCCTTAAAAATATATAGAAATTTTCCTGATCACGAAAATGCAGAAAACAAGCCATTGAATATAATAAAACCTAGAAAATGAAAAAAAATACGGGTTCTCACACTCTCACCCCCTTAAAAGAATTTCGCCCTCGAAATTTCTCACCTCAACTCACGAAAAGTTCAGGGTATTTCTTTCGCATTTCTTCTTCCATCTCCCATGTAACTTCCTCTACCCCATGTTTTCTCCACAGTATCTTAACCAACGGAATCTGCTTGTTTCTTAGCTCTTTAACTTTCCAGTCAAGTACTTGAACAGGTTTCTCTTCGTAAGCAAGCGATTCGTCTACGTCGATCTCCTCGGGTTGTATGATATGGGATGGGTCAAATGAGTACTTCTTTAGCACCGAGACGTGGAAGACGTCGTGAATTCTAGAGTGACTTGACGGCAGCTATAGCCTATATGCTACTGCACCTATCCTCTGTAGGATCTTGAAGGGTCCAACGAACCTCGGTTGGAGTTTCTTTCCTTTGCCCGCCGTGACACTCCGTAACGGTGTAACCTTGAGGAAAACACGGTCTCCAACTTCGAACTCCAAATCTTTTCTTCGATTGTCCGCATAGCTCTTTTGTCGGCTTTGAGCAGTTTGGAGTCGTTGCCGTATCAACTTGACCTTTTCTCGAGCCTCTTCCATCCATGGAATAGTGGTTGGATCTAATGCCTTTCTCTCGCCAATTTCGTCCCAATAGATCGGTGATCGGCATTTTCGTCCATATAGTGCCTCGTATGGGGCCATTTGAATCGACGAATGGTAGCTGTTGTTGTACGCAAACTCTACTAAGGTCATGTGTTGACCCCAGTTGCCTCCAAAATTCAGAATGCAAGTCCGTAGCATGTCCTCGAGAGTTTGGATTGTCCGTTCCGATTGTCCATCCGTCTGAGAATGATAGGTGGTGCTTAGATTGAGTTTAGTCCCTAGAGTCTCCTGGAACTTCTGCCAAAATCGAGATACGAACCGGGGATCTCTATCGGAGACGATGCTCACAGGAATACCGTGTAGCTTTACAATCCCGTCCACGTACAGTTGGGCCAACTTGTCCATGGAGTACTTCATGTTCACTGGCAAGAAATGGGCCGACTTGGTTAATCGATCGACGATCACCCAAACAGCATCGTGTCCTCGCTGCGTTCGCGGCAAACCTGAGACGAAGTCCATGGTGATGTTTTCCCACTTCCATTCAGGTATCTCAAGAGGTTGTAACAAACCCGATGATTTTTGATACTCCGCCTTAACCTGTTGGCAAATGAGACATTTTTGCACGTATAGAGCGATTTCCTTCTTCATATTATCCCACCAATAGGCTCCCTTCAAGTCCTGATACATCTTGCTACTACCCGGATGGATTGTATACTTGGACCGATGGGCTTCCTCTAGAATCTCCGTTTTCAACGACTCATCCTTCGGAACCACTATTCGGTTTCGGTATTTTAAAACACCTTCAGGACTAAAATTGAAATCAGTTGTTTCTCTTTTTCCCATTTTCTCTCCCCATTTCTGCACCAGTGAATCTTCCTTTTGAGCTTCTTTAATCCTTTCCAAGAGGGTGGAGGTTACCGTAATGTTACCAAAAATCACTTTATGATTCCCAAGGTAGGGTTTTCACTCGCAAACCGACTCGAGTAAATTCCACTCTTTAATCATTAACCCTGCTACTTGCGCCTTGCGACTCAAAGCATCGGCCAATACGTTCGCCTTGCCTGGATGGTAGTTGATGGTACAGTCGTAATCCTACAGAAATTTCATCCACCGTCGCTGCCTCATGTTTAATTCCTTCTGTGAAAAGAGGTACCTAAGACTTTTGTGATCGGAGTAAACCTCGAAGGTTACCCCATATAGGTAGTGCCTCCACTTTTTAAGAGCGAAAACAACGGCAGCTAATTCCAGATCATGCGTCGGGTAATTCTGCTCGTGAAGTTTCAACTTCCTAGAGGCAAAAGATATCACATTACGGTTCTGGATTAACACGCAACCCAAGCCTTCTCGTGACGCGTCCGTATACATAGCAAATCCGTCCACTCCGTTTGGCAAGACTAGCACTGGAGCCATGGTCAACCTTTCCTTTTGTTCTTGAAAACTTGTCTCACATCGAGCATTCGAAATGAATCGACAAT
Organism: Coffea eugenioides; assembly: GCF_003713205.1. NCBI lineage: Eukaryota > Viridiplantae > Streptophyta > Magnoliopsida > Gentianales > Rubiaceae > Coffea > Coffea eugenioides. Next base: position 2,396 of record NW_020864074.1, read on the forward strand.
GTTTCTTTGTCAAGTTAGTTAGAGGACCGGCTAGTTTGGAAAAGTTCTTGATGAAACGCCGGTAATATCCATCCAGTCCTAGAAAGCTGCGGACCTCGGTGAAATTTTCTGGCCTCTTCCAATTAATCACAGCCTCTACTTTCTCCGGGTCAACCGAGATGCCTTCGTGGGAGATTACGTGCCCTAGAAAATTGATTTTCTCCAGCCAAAATTCGCACTTGCTGAACTTGGCGTACAGTTGATGGTCTCTTAGGGTTTGTAAAACAACTCTCAAGTGCTGCTCATGCTCTTCACGCGTCTTGGAATAGATTAGAATGTCATCGATGAAGACCACGACAAAGCGATCCAGGTAGGGCTTAAAACCCCTATGTATTAAATCCATGAAGGCGGCAGGAGCATTCGTTAATCCAAAGGGCATAACTGCAAACTCGTAATGCCCATATCTCGAGTTGAAGGCGATTTTCGGAATGTCTTACTTCCTGATTAATAGCTGATAATACTCTTGACGGAGATCCAGTTTCGAGAAAACCACCGCTCCTTGCAACTAGTCAAACAACTCATCTATGTGGGGCAGTGGATACTTAATTTTCATCGTGATATTATTCAGGCCCCGATAGTCGATACACATCCGCAATCCACCGTCTTTTTTCTTCACAAACAATACAGGAGCTCCCCAAGGAGATCCACTCTCTTGAATGAATCCCCGCTCCAGAAGGTTCTGTAATTGCAACTTTAGCTCCTTGAGCTCTGCAGGGGCCATTCGGTATGGTGTTTTTGAGATAGGTGAGGATCCCGGTAGCAGGTCTATTTTGAATTCAATCTCTCTTTCCGGAGGTAGAGCTACTAACTCATCAGGAAACACATCCGAAAATTCCTTCACTATGGGCACGTCCTCCACCTTTAACTTATCCGAAGGGGTATTGATCAGAAAGGCCAAAAATCCTTGCGCCCCTCTACTTAGCAGTTTCCTAGCCCGAATGCCCGAAATCAACGCAGATGAGGCTAACCTACCCCTTATGTCCAACCTTAAAGTTGTCTCACCAGGGATGCAGAATTCTACCACTTTTGTTTTACAATCCAATTGGGCATTATACTTGGCGAGCCAGTCTATACCCAGAATTACATCATACCCCTTAATGACCAAATTTATCAATTCCCCTAACAATCTCTTCTCTCCTATCCACACTTCACAATCCCTATAAATCATACTAGTGACCAAACGTTGATTCCGCGTAGGTGTACTAACTTCTAGGTCGTATGGTAAATTAGCAGGTTTTATATCGATGCCACACATGAAATCAGGGTTAACAAAGGAATGAGTGGCACCAGGATCAATTAAAACTTTTGCAAAACGGTGAAAAATAGGGATCGTACCTTCCACGACATCTGAGGAATCTGGGACCTGTCGTGGTTCTAACGAATATACTCGAGTTGGCACCTTAGGTTTCGTCCCATCCCCCTTAACCGGTACCGTGTTAGTCTTTGGCGCGATTTGAGTTCCCTTTCCGTCTTGCTTTAAGAGTAGGCAGGTAACAAGCTGGTGGTCTGCGCTTCCGCATCGCAGACAGTTGCCTCCCTTCTTCCAGTAATTATCTTCAGAGTGATTCGGCTTTCCGCAGTACCCACAAAGCCCATGGGACGCCGAACCTGAACCCTTCTACAAGTTTCCGCCCTGGCCTCTCTCGGTTGAGCCATCCCTGGTCTGAGCCCCTCTGCTGAAACTCGTCTGTCGGACACCTCCAACTCCTCGTCCGAACTTGGATGGGGTACCTTTATCCCCTTGCCCGGAACTGCTTCCAGGAAAACCCCGCTTCTTCGTCTGGAAGTTCCGTACTTGTACTCTAGCGCTCTCTACCCGTTGGACCTTCTCAACGGCCTCGCTAAAAGCGTTAATCTGGGCCACCGAGAGGTCCTTCTGAATTTCCACGTTTAGGCCCTGGATAAAACGCCTAATTCGCCGTTACTCCGTCATAATCAACTCAGGGGCAAATTTGGATAAGCGCGTGAACTGATTTTCGTACTCCGCTACAGACTGAGCTCCTTGGCGGAGTCGAATAAACTCATCTTCCTTCCTCTCCTGAACTAGAGGTGGGAAAAATTTCGCGTTAAACTCTCTCATAAAATTTACCCAAGTCCTGGGCGTTTGTTCCCGCTCCCATTTTTGCCGAATGACATTCCACCAGGAACGAGCCGTCCCTCACCAGGAACGAGCCGTCCCTTCCAACTTGAAAACGGCAAAAGTCACCTGCCGTTCTTCGGTATAGTGCAGGGCAGCGAAAATATCGACCATCTTATCGAGCCACCTTTCGGCGACATCCGGATTGGGTCCCCCAATGAACTTGGGTGGAGCAAACTTTTGAAATCGTTCAAGAGCTCTGTCTTCGCTCTCGACGTGATTGCCAGGGTTTCTAGGATTAGGGTTTGGGTTTTGGCCCTGTTGCTGCACCACTTTCCACAAGTGGTTCCATTGCTGCATAGCGGCAGCTGATTGCACGTTGGGTCAGGACTAGGTCCAGATGAGGTCCCCAGTACCCCTATTCGGTGTGGGTTGTCTATTTCCGCGCCCACGTCCCCGTCCACTCCGTGTACCTTCCATGAACTCTATTTGGTCTAGGCAAATGTACTAAACCAATATAAGCACAATATATGGAAGTAAAACCCAAAACTTTTACAAACATATATATACATTCCAAACAAGGCAAACAACACACATATCACAACCAGTCAAGTCAAGTACAAACATGGACAATCCACGAGGGAATGGCCTCATCAAAAGAAATATACACGTAGCTAATCCAAACGTACAAAACGATTAGTTAAGGCTCTTTTCCCTATCCGCCCTATATACAAAAAACAAAACTATCCCAAAACTCTAGGAGTCGTGACCTAGTCCGACGACGAGCTAGAAGACCCACCCGACGGGGTGGATCCAACCCCAGCCTCGGGTCCCGCACACGAGTCCTCGTCACTCACGCCCTCGACCACGTCCGCGCAGAGGTTCAGGATCGATGCGGCTCGAACCTTCACCTTTCGGGCTCTCTTAGACTCGCGCTCACGCGTCTCCCTCAGCTGAGTACAGAGATCATCAACCCTATCCTCTACCTCTAGCACGTCGTACTCCAGACCCTTAATACGCTCAGCCTGTTTCTCATTGGCCGCCCTAAACTGGTTCACCTCGGCCTCAAGCCTAGCATTATCTGCGGCCAACTCCTTACGCTCCTCGGCCACGGCCCACACTAAGGCGTTAGGGTAAGCGTACTTGTGTCGACACTCGCAACGTCAGAGGCGGTTAGCCGGGCTCCAACGCACAACGGCCCCTCTGGGCCGGATCTGGTACGGGATCACTGGGAGCGCTCCACGGGGTAGCTCTCCAGCATGGGGACTACTAGGCTCACCATGACCGTCCATCCTACACCAAAAGAAGAAATAAGTATAATAATCTTAAAGGACGTAACCAAAATAATCCTCAAATCGAGCATTTCTATTACACCCAGGCTAATTCAAACCTAGGCTCTGATACCACCTGTGACAGCCCCACCTTCCCCTAAGGCGAACCAAAGGGGTTAGCGGACTGCCTGCCCAACTCTCGCCAGGACTAACGGTTCAGTTCAGAGCGATCTAACACGTTCCGGAACTTACAAACGCGAGTAAACAAGTCAAAATCCCAAAATAAAAAAAAAATGAAATCGGAGCCGGTCATGAATAGTAACCAACCCGTCAGAACCCAATCAAATATCAAGCAAACATTCACATCTTGAAATTTAGCATTTACAATCTAAAGTGGCATACAAAAGTATTCAAAAGTGGATACATGTATGGTTTGCCAAATCAAAAGAGAAACGGACCCAAAAGTACATTTAGGGTTTCAATCTAGGAGTTATACAAAAGATATGTCCATCTAGCTCAATTCGGCAACCAACTATCAATTGCAGTCCAAAAGTATTTATTTTCCTGTAAGGAAAACAAAAGGAATAGGGTGAGCTTACGCCCAGTGAGATAATACCACTCAAGCAACCAAGTTCATATAAGCATCAAGTTTTTCATTCCAATACATCAAAGTAAGCAAATGCACACATCAATAGTGGTGATAAAAGGATACGGACGGCTCTCAAGAGCCCTTTTCCTCGTTTGCATTCTTGATCGAATCTCATTGACCCTCCGTCAATGTTTAAGAGTAACCAACCGTAGGCTCCACTTTACTTCCATTCCTTCCACCCAACATACCCCTACCGGGCTCGAACTCCAAACACTTGCAATGTGGTATTACTCGAGTATACCGGAATCGAGAGTCTCTCATACTACAAGATTCCATATAACAGTCCCCAAGGTTTATTAATTGGCACGACCAAGCCCTCGCCGACTCGATTCAATCAACTACCAATGGGTTTGAGCTCAATGGTAATAATCATGGTCGTTGGATACTCGTCCAAACGACACCAAGTTATGTACTTTCATTTCATGTAACATTCCATGTAACATTCCAATAACAACAATGATATAAGGCATATAAGTGAGAGTGATCAAGTACACCCTCACTTAACTCAATATCGAATGTGCAATAAACGTTCAACACATCAAGTTCAAGTATCAAAGCCATAGAGTAACACACAAGTGAGTAGTACACTCACCAAACTTGAAAATGATATTTCATGCACCTCCGTCAAAGGAGCGTCGTGAACCACCGTCACGCCCTAAAACATGAAACAAGTACAATGAGACTCGATAACGAGTCATAAACCAATGCCAAATGCTACCAAAATAGGGTTCCATAAGCATACATAAGCATTAGAGGAAACCAGAAAAATCTGGAAATGGAGTTAAGTGTTAACTCAAAAAAAATAGTTTTTGACACTATTTTGCGGTTTTGATACCAATGGCACTACGATTATCGGATGGAGGTGCAAGATACATCGTTTCGAAGTTAAGAGATAGGGCTACAATGTTAGAGAAGGTCACTCAGCCCTGTTTCGAGGGTAACCAAGTCAAAAATGCAATCTACTACACCAGAACCGTAAAAACAGGTTCACAAAATCGCATTCTGGTGCAAACATCATAAATCAGGCTACCTAAGTCCAAATTCAGTAATTCCAATACCCTCCGAAAGCTAAGAAACAGGGCTACAATTCATCAGAAGATCTCAACAACCAATTTCAAAGCATTCCCAACCAAAATAACCCATTACAGAAGCAATTCTCAAATTCGGGTAAAACCAGGGTAGCAGGGGTAATTCCATCTTTTCACAAGTTACGTTGCTCCGATTGACCTGAAATTTTGCAGGCATCTCTAAAATATCATTCCCTACAACTTTCATGTTTTAACCCAAGGCCAATTCGGCCCCTAACTATGAGCTACAGTGCCGGGCGGAATGTAAATTAAAGAAACCCTAACTTTCCAACTTTCTTCCAAAACAGAATTTTCCAGCAATTAACCACTTTTTCCACATTCTAACTTCCTTAATTACCATTTCCAATCATCATACATGGCTACATCATAAAAATCATATTAAAACAGAAATCACATGATTAAATAGAAAAATGTCATCAATCACAACCTAAATCATGAAATAGCACCAATAATCATCACCTCAACTCACATAAATTACTAATTAAACATTAGTGGAAGGAAAAAAAGTAGTTCCTTAGTCACTCACCTTATAACACAAGATAGGAAGCAATTCAACACCTTAGCTTTCCAAACAACTTCACCAATCACCTCAAAATCACTAAGTGGAGATGTTTTATGGAGCAATTACAAATTTAACCGGTTGAAATTGAAGATTGAGCAAGGTTGGAGCAAAATTTTGGAGAGCTTTTCTTTTCTTTTCTCCTTAGAGAGGGCCGGCCATGAGCTTGCAAATTTTGGGGATTGTTGGGTCAACTTTTTTGAGTTATTTTGATAAATTGGTAAGAGAATGAATAGTGATAAAAAATGGTAATGAATCTCTAAGTAACACTTGTCACTTTCATTAATTGCTTGCCTAACTTTTGTTTCTCATACACCAATCCATTTGGTAACCTCTAATTATCTCATAACACCCGATAAATTAAATTCAGTATCCAAAACTTAACCTAACTGGCCGAATTTTTTCGAACTTTTCATCCTAGTGGGTCCCACGTCCGGTATACGCTCTTAATTTCTCAAAAACGATACTAGGAAAATCATTTAAAATCTATATATGCTCCTTAAAAATATATAGAAATTTTCCTGATCACGAAAATGCAGAAAACAAGCCATTGAATATAATAAAACCTAGAAAATGAAAAAAAATACGGGTTCTCACACTCTCACCCCCTTAAAAGAATTTCGCCCTCGAAATTTCTCACCTCAACTCACGAAAAGTTCAGGGTATTTCTTTCGCATTTCTTCTTCCATCTCCCATGTAACTTCCTCTACCCCATGTTTTCTCCACAGTATCTTAACCAACGGAATCTGCTTGTTTCTTAGCTCTTTAACTTTCCAGTCAAGTACTTGAACAGGTTTCTCTTCGTAAGCAAGCGATTCGTCTACGTCGATCTCCTCGGGTTGTATGATATGGGATGGGTCAAATGAGTACTTCTTTAGCACCGAGACGTGGAAGACGTCGTGAATTCTAGAGTGACTTGACGGCAGCTATAGCCTATATGCTACTGCACCTATCCTCTGTAGGATCTTGAAGGGTCCAACGAACCTCGGTTGGAGTTTCTTTCCTTTGCCCGCCGTGACACTCCGTAACGGTGTAACCTTGAGGAAAACACGGTCTCCAACTTCGAACTCCAAATCTTTTCTTCGATTGTCCGCATAGCTCTTTTGTCGGCTTTGAGCAGTTTGGAGTCGTTGCCGTATCAACTTGACCTTTTCTCGAGCCTCTTCCATCCATGGAATAGTGGTTGGATCTAATGCCTTTCTCTCGCCAATTTCGTCCCAATAGATCGGTGATCGGCATTTTCGTCCATATAGTGCCTCGTATGGGGCCATTTGAATCGACGAATGGTAGCTGTTGTTGTACGCAAACTCTACTAAGGTCATGTGTTGACCCCAGTTGCCTCCAAAATTCAGAATGCAAGTCCGTAGCATGTCCTCGAGAGTTTGGATTGTCCGTTCCGATTGTCCATCCGTCTGAGAATGATAGGTGGTGCTTAGATTGAGTTTAGTCCCTAGAGTCTCCTGGAACTTCTGCCAAAATCGAGATACGAACCGGGGATCTCTATCGGAGACGATGCTCACAGGAATACCGTGTAGCTTTACAATCCCGTCCACGTACAGTTGGGCCAACTTGTCCATGGAGTACTTCATGTTCACTGGCAAGAAATGGGCCGACTTGGTTAATCGATCGACGATCACCCAAACAGCATCGTGTCCTCGCTGCGTTCGCGGCAAACCTGAGACGAAGTCCATGGTGATGTTTTCCCACTTCCATTCAGGTATCTCAAGAGGTTGTAACAAACCCGATGATTTTTGATACTCCGCCTTAACCTGTTGGCAAATGAGACATTTTTGCACGTATAGAGCGATTTCCTTCTTCATATTATCCCACCAATAGGCTCCCTTCAAGTCCTGATACATCTTGCTACTACCCGGATGGATTGTATACTTGGACCGATGGGCTTCCTCTAGAATCTCCGTTTTCAACGACTCATCCTTCGGAACCACTATTCGGTTTCGGTATTTTAAAACACCTTCAGGACTAAAATTGAAATCAGTTGTTTCTCTTTTTCCCATTTTCTCTCCCCATTTCTGCACCAGTGAATCTTCCTTTTGAGCTTCTTTAATCCTTTCCAAGAGGGTGGAGGTTACCGTAATGTTACCAAAAATCACTTTATGATTCCCAAGGTAGGGTTTTCACTCGCAAACCGACTCGAGTAAATTCCACTCTTTAATCATTAACCCTGCTACTTGCGCCTTGCGACTCAAAGCATCGGCCAATACGTTCGCCTTGCCTGGATGGTAGTTGATGGTACAGTCGTAATCCTACAGAAATTTCATCCACCGTCGCTGCCTCATGTTTAATTCCTTCTGTGAAAAGAGGTACCTAAGACTTTTGTGATCGGAGTAAACCTCGAAGGTTACCCCATATAGGTAGTGCCTCCACTTTTTAAGAGCGAAAACAACGGCAGCTAATTCCAGATCATGCGTCGGGTAATTCTGCTCGTGAAGTTTCAACTTCCTAGAGGCAAAAGATATCACATTACGGTTCTGGATTAACACGCAACCCAAGCCTTCTCGTGACGCGTCCGTATACATAGCAAATCCGTCCACTCCGTTTGGCAAGACTAGCACTGGAGCCATGGTCAACCTTTCCTTTTGTTCTTGAAAACTTGTCTCACATCGAGCATTCGAAATGAATCGACAATGTTTCTTTGTCAAGTTAGTTAGAGGACCGGCTAGTTTGGAAAAGTTCTTGATGAAACGCCGGTAATATCCATCCAGTCCTAGAAAGCTGCGGACCTCGGTGAAATTTTCTGGCCTCTTCCAATTAATCACAGCCTCTACTTTCTCCGGGTCAACCGAGATGCCTTCGTGGGAGATTACGTGCCCTAGAAAATTGATTTTCTCCAGCCAAAATTCGCACTTGCTGAACTTGGCGTACAGTTGATGGTCTCTTAGGGTTTGTAAAACAACTCTCAAGTGCTGCTCATGCTCTTCACGCGTCTTGGAATAGATTAGAATGTCATCGATGAAGACCACGACAAAGCGATCCAGGTAGGGCTTAAAACCCCTATGTATTAAATCCATGAAGGCGGCAGGAGCATTCGTTAATCCAAAGGGCATAACTGCAAACTCGTAATGCCCATATCTCGAGTTGAAGGCGATTTTCGGAATGTCTTACTTCCTGATTAATAGCTGATAATACTCTTGACGGAGATCCAGTTTCGAGAAAACCACCGCTCCTTGCAACTAGTCAAACAACTCATCTATGTGGGGCAGTGGATACTTAATTTTCATCGTGATATTATTCAGGCCCCGATAGTCGATACACATCCGCAATCCACCGTCTTTTTTCTTCACAAACAATACAGGAGCTCCCCAAGGAGATCCACTCTCTTGAATGAATCCCCGCTCCAGAAGGTTCTGTAATTGCAACTTTAGCTCCTTGAGCTCTGCAGGGGCCATTCGGTATGGTGTTTTTGAGATAGGTGAGGATCCCGGTAGCAGGTCTATTTTGAATTCAATCTCTCTTTCCGGAGGTAGAGCTACTAACTCATCAGGAAACACATCCGAAAATTCCTTCACTATGGGCACGTCCTCCACCTTTAACTTATCCGAAGGGGTATTGATCAGAAAGGCCAAAAATCCTTGCGCCCCTCTACTTAGCAGTTTCCTAGCCCGAATGCCCGAAATCAACGCAGATGAGGCTAACCTACCCCTTATGTCCAACCTTAAAGTTGTCTCACCAGGGATGCAGAATTCTACCACTTTTGTTTTACAATCCAATTGGGCATTATACTTGGCGAGCCAGTCTATACCCAGAATTACATCATACCCCTTAATGACCAAATTTATCAATTCCCCTAACAATCTCTTCTCTCCTATCCACACTTCACAATCCCTATAAATCATACTAGTGACCAAACGTTGATTCCGCGTAGGTGTACTAACTTCTAGGTCGTATGGTAAATTAGCAGGTTTTATATCGATGCCACACATGAAATCAGGGTTAACAAAGGAATGAGTGGCACCAGGATCAATTAAAACTTTTGCAAAACGGTGAAAAATAGGGATCGTACCTTCCACGACATCTGAGGAATCTGGGACCTGTCGTGGTTCTAACGAATATACTCGAGTTGGCACCTTAGGTTTCGTCCCATCCCCCTTAACCGGTACCGTGTTAGTCTTTGGCGCGATTTGAGTTCCCTTTCCGTCTTGCTTTAAGAGTAGGCAGGTAACAAGCTGGTGGTCTGCGCTTCCGCATCGCAGACAGTTGCCTCCCTTCTTCCAGTAATTATCTTCAGAGTGATTCGGCTTTCCGCAGTACCCACAAAGCCCATGGGACGCCGAACCTGAACCCTTCTACAAGTTTCCGCCCTGGCCTCTCTCGGTTGAGCCATCCCTGGTCTGAGCCCCTCTGCTGAAACTCGTCTGTCGGACACCTCCAACTCCTCGTCCGAACTTGGATGGGGTACCTTTATCCCCTTGCCCGGAACTGCTTCCAGGAAAACCCCGCTTCTTCGTCTGGAAGTTCCGTACTTGTACTCTAGCGCTCTCTACCCGTTGGACCTTCTCAACGGCCTCGCTAAAAGCGTTAATCTGGGCCACCGAGAGGTCCTTCTGAATTTCCACGTTTAGGCCCTGGATAAAACGCCTAATTCGCCGTTACTCCGTCATAATCAACTCAGGGGCAAATTTGGATAAGCGCGTGAACTGATTTTCGTACTCCGCTACAGACTGAGCTCCTTGGCGGAGTCGAATAAACTCATCTTCCTTCCTCTCCTGAACTAGAGGTGGGAAAAATTTCGCGTTAAACTCTCTCATAAAATTTACCCAAGTCCTGGGCGTTTGTTCCCGCTCCCATTTTTGCCGAATGACATTCCACCAGGAACGAGCCGTCCCTCACCAGGAACGAGCCGTCCCTTCCAACTTGAAAACGGCAAAAGTCACCTGCCGTTCTTCGGTATAGTGCAGGGCAGCGAAAATATCGACCATCTTATCGAGCCACCTTTCGGCGACATCCGGATTGGGTCCCCCAATGAACTTGGGTGGAGCAAACTTTTGAAATCGTTCAAGAGCTCTGTCTTCGCTCTCGACGTGATTGCCAGGGTTTCTAGGATTAGGGTTTGGGTTTTGGCCCTGTTGCTGCACCACTTGTGCCAGCAAGTTGGTCATTTGCTGCATAGCGGCAGCGATTTGCACGTTGGGGTCAGGATTAGGTCCAGATGAGGGTTCCCCAGTACCCCTATTCGGTGTGGGTTGTCTATTTCCGCGCCCACGTCCCCGTCCACTCCTGTACCTTCCATGAACTCTATTTGGTCTAGGCAAATGTACTAAACCAATATAAGAGCAATGCATGTACATAAAACCCAAAACTTGAACAAACAAACATATATATACATTCCCAACAAGGCAAACAACACACATATCACCAACCAGTCAAGTCAAGTACAAACATGGACAATCCACGAGGGAATGGTCTTATCAAAAGAAATATACACGTAGCTAATCCAAACGTACAAAACGATTAGCTAAGGCTCTTTTCCCTATTCGCCCTATATACAAAAACAAAACTATCCCAAAAACTCTAGGAGTCGCGACCTAGTCCGACGACGAGTTAGAAGACCCACCTGACGGGGTGGATCCAACCCCAGTCTCGGGTCCCGCACACGAGTCCTCGTCACTCATGCCCTCGACCACGTCCGCGCAGAGGTTCAGGATCGATGCGGCTCGAACCTTAACCTTTCGAACTCGCTTAGTCTCACACTCACGAACTTCCCTAAGTTGAGTGCAGAGGTCATCTACCCTATCCTCTGCCTCAAGCACGTCGTACTCCAATCCCTTAATGTGCTCGGCCTGTTTCTCGTTGACCGCCCTAAGCTGGTTCACTTCAGGCCTCAAGCCTAGCATTATCTGCGTCTAACTCCTTACGCTCCTCGGCCACGGCCAACACTAGAGCGTTAGGGTAAGCGTACTTGTGTCGACAATCGCAACGTCGGAGGCGATTAGCCGGGCTCCAACGCACAACAGCCCCTCTGGGCCGGATCTGGTACGGAATCACCGGAAGCACACCACGAGGTAGCTCTCCAGCAGGGGGACTACTAGGCTCACCATGACCGTCCATCCTACACCAAAAGAAGAAATAAGTAGAATAATCTTAAAGGACGTAACCAAAATAATCCTCAAATCAAGCATTTCTAAGGTACCCAGACCAATTCAAACCTAGGCTCTGATACCATCTGTGACAGCCCCACCTTTCCCTAAGGCGAACCAAAGAGATTAGCGGACTGCCTGCCCAACTCTCGCCAGGACTAACGGTTCAGTTTAGAGCAATCTAATACGTTCCGGAACATACAAACGAGCGTAAACAAGTCAAAATCACAAAAAAAAAAAAAAATGAAATCGGAGTCGGCCATGAATAGTAACCGACACGTCAAAACCCAACCAGACATCAAGCAAATATTTACATGTTGAAATTAAGCATATACAATTCAAAGTGGCATACAAAAGTTATTCAAAAGTGGATACATGTACGGTTTGCCAAATCAAAAGAGAAACGGACCCAAAAGTACATTTAGGGTTTCAATCTAGGAGTTATACAAAAGATATGTCCATCTAGCTCAATTCGGCAACCAACTATCAATTGCAGTCCAAAAGTATTTATTTTCCTGTAAGGAAAACAAAAGGAATAGGGTGAGCTTACGCCCAGTGAGATAATACCACTCAAGCAACCAAGTTCATATAAGCATCAAGTTTTTCATTCCAATACATCAAAGTAAGCAAATGCACACATCAATAGTGGTGATAAAAGGATACGGGCGGCTCTCAAGAGCCCTTTTCCTCGTTTGCATTCTTGATCGAATCTCATTGACCCTCCGTCAATGTTTAAGAGTAACCAACCGTAGGCTCCACTTTACTTCCATTCCTTCCACCCAACATACCCCTACCGGGCTCGAACTCCAAACACTTGCAATGTGGTATTACTCGAGTATACCGGAATCGAGAGTCTCTCATACTACAAGATTCCATATAACAGTCCCCAAGGTTTATTAATTGGCACGACCAAGCCCTCGCCGACTCGATTCAATCAACTACCAATGGGTTTGAGCTCAATGGTAATAATCATGGTCGTTGGATACTCGTCCAAACGACACCAAGTTATGTACTTTCATTTCATGTAACATTCCATGTAACATTCCAATAACAACAATGATATAAGGCATATAAGTGAGAGTGATCAAGTACACCCTCACTTAACTCAATATCGAATGTGCAATAAACATTCAACACATCAAGTTCAAGTATCAAAGCCATAGAGTAACACACAAGTGAGTAGTACACTCACCAAACTTGAAAATGATATTTCATGCACCTCCGTCAAAGGAGCGTCGTGAACCACCGTCACGCCCTAAAACATGAAACAAGTACAATGAGACTCGATAACGAGTCATAAACCAATGCCAAATGCTACCAAAATAGGGTTCCATAAGCATACATAAGCATTAGAGGAAACCAGAAAAATCCGGAAATGGAGTTAAGTGTTAACCCAAAAAAAATAGTTTTTGACACTATTTTGCGGTTTTGATACCAATGGCACTACGATTATCGGATGGAGGTGCAAGATACATCGTTTCGAAACTAAGAGATAGGGCTACAATGTTAGAGAAGGTCACTCAGCCCAGTTTCGAGGGTAACCAAGTCAAAAATGCAATCTACTACACCAGAACCGTAAAAACAGGTTCACAAATCGCATTCTGGTGCAAACATCATAAATCAGGCTACCTAAGTCCAAATTCAGTAATTCCAATACCCTCCGAAAGCTAAGAAACAGGGCTACAATTCATCAGAAGATCTCAACAACCAATTTCAAGCATTCCCAACCAAAATAACCCATTACAGAAGCAATTCTCAAATTCGGGTAAAACCAGGGTAGCAGGGGTAATTCCATCTTTTCACAAGTTACGTTGCTCCGATTGACCTGAAATTTTGCAGGCATCTCTAAAATATCATTCCCTACAACTTTCATGTTTTAACCCAAGGTCAATTCGGCCCCTAATTATGAGCTACAGTGCCGGGTAGAATATAAATCAAAGAAACCCTAACTTTCCAACTTTCTTCCAAAACAGAATTTTCCAGCAATTAATCACTTTTTCCACCTTCTAACTTCCTTAAATACCATTTCCAATCATCATACATGGCTACACCATAAAAATTATATTAAAACAGAAATCACATGATTAAATAGAAAAATGTCATCAATCTCAACCCAAATCATGAAATAGCACCAATAATCATCACCTCAACTCACATAAGTTACTAATTAAACATTAGTGGAAGGAAAAGAGTAGTTCCTTAGTCACTCACTTTATATTATAACACAAGATAGGAAGCAATTCAACACCTTAACTTTCCAAACAACTTCACCAATCACCTCAAAATCCTTAAATGGAGGAGTTTTATGGAGCAATTACAAATTTAACCGGTTGAAGTTGAAGATTGAGCAAGGTTGGAGCAAAATTTTGGAGAGCTTTTCTTTTCTTTTCTCCTTAGAGAGGGCCGGCCATGAGCTTGCAAATTTTGGGGATTGTTGGGTCAACTTTTTTGAGTTATTTTGATAAATTGGTAAGAGAGTGAATAGTGATAAAAAATGGTAATGAATCTCTAAGTAACACTTGTCACTTTCATTAATTGTTTGCCTAACTTTTGTTTCTCATACACCAATCCATTTGGTAACCTCTAATTATCTCATAACACCAGATAAATTAAATTCAGTATCCAAAACTTAACCTAACTGGCCGAATTTTTTCAAACTTTTTGTCCTAGTGGGTCCCACGTCCGGTATACGCTCTTAATTTCTCAAAAACTATTCGATACTAGGAAAATCATTTAAAATCTATATATGCTCCTTAAAAATATATAGAAATTTTCCTGATCACGAAAATGCAGAAAACAAGCCATTGAATATAATAAAACCTAGAAAATGAAAAAAAATACGGGTTCTCACACTCTCACCCCCTTAAAAGAATTTCGCCCTCGAAATTTCTCACCTCAACTCACGAAAAGTTCAGGGTATTTCTTTCGCATTTCTTCTTCCATCTCCCATGTAACTTCCTCTACCCCATGTTTTCTCCACAGTATCTTAACCAACGGAATCTGCTTGTTTCTTAGCTCTTTAACTTTCCAGTCAAGTACTTGAACAGGTTTCTCTTCGTAAGCAAGCGATTCGTCTACGTCGATCTCCTCGGGTTGTATGATATGGGATGGGTCAAATGAGTACTTCTTTAGCACCGAGACGTGGAAGACGTCGTGAATTCTAGAGTGACTTGACGGCAGCTATAGCCTATATGCTACTGCACCTATCCTCTGTAGGATCTTGAAGGGTCCAACGAACCTCGGTTGGAGTTTCTTTCCTTTGCCCGCCGTGACACTCCGTAACGGTGTAACCTTGAGGAAAACACGGTCTCCAACTTCGAACTCCAAATCTTTTCTTCGATTGTCCGCATAGCTCTTTTGTCGGCTTTGAGCAGTTTGGAGTCGTTGCCGTATCAACTTGAAGAGGTACCCAAGGCTTTTGTGATCGGAGTAAACCTCGAAGGTTACCCCATATAGGTAGTGCCTCCACTTTTTAAGAGCGAAAACAACGGCAGTTAGTTCCAGATCATACGTCGGGTAATTCTGCTCGTGAAGTTTCAACTTCCTAGAGGTAAAGGAGATCACATTACGGTTCTGCATTAACACGCAACCCAGGCCTTCTCGTGACGCGTCAGTATACACAGCAAATCCGTCCACTCCGTTTGGCAAGACGAGCACTGGAGCCATGGTCAACCTTTTCTTTAGTTCTTGAAAACTCGTCTCACATCGGGCATTCCATACGAACCGACCATGTTTCTTCGTCAGGTCAGTTAAAGGTCCTGCTAGTTTGGAGAAGTCTTTAATAAAACGTCGGTAATACCCAGCCAGCCCTAGAAAGCTGCAGACCTCGGTGGGATTTTCTGGCCTCTTCCAATTAGTCACAGCCTCTACTTTCGCCGGGTCAACTGAAATACCCTCTCGAGAAATTACGTGTCCCAGAAAAGAAATTTCTCCAGCCAAAATTCACACTTGCTGAACTTAGCGTACAGTTGATGGTCTCTTAGGGTTTGTAAGACAACCCTCAAGTGCTGCTCATGCTCTTCACGTGTCT
>NW_020864075.1:0-9653 GCF_003713205.1 Coffea eugenioides
AGAGTTCATAAAAGTGAGCAATAACACTTCAAGTAGCAATCTCAAAATGAGCGAGTGTAAAGTTTTAAAAGAAACAATAACACCACAAGTAACAATCATCTCAAAGTATAAGGATACGAATGGCTCTCAAGAGCCAAATTCCCAATGCATCTCCAGGAGCTTGATCACGTAATAGTTGACACTCCGTCAACTTTCAAGTAAGTAACCAATCCAGTAGAACACCACTTACACTACTCTCCGTCCACCATTCAAACCCTCTACTGGGCCCAAAATCCTCAATAAACATTGGTGGTAATACTCGAGTATACTGATTAGTCGAGGAGATATCACTCCACTCGACAAAGCAAGAGACCCAGGGTTCGTTACCTAATCGACCAAGCCCTTGCCGGCTCGACTCGAGTAACTCGCCACAGGGTTTCTGGAATTCCAGGAAGTGCGCACATCATAAACAAGTATATCAAATCCAGTGCAACAATAAACAAGTATATGTCACATAAGGGCAAGTGCGATAGAGTACACTCTTGCCCGATCAAACCAATCATATATCATGTAACCATATTGATCACGTATTAGAAACAAGTGTCCAGTTCAATCAAGTATTTGGAAGCACTCACCAAAATGAAGTGTGTAACGCCCCGAGGCAGAAGAAAAGGGAAAAATTTTTGGTGAATAGTGTTTTGTGGGGAATCCGGCTAGAAGCCGTGCAAATTCCTTGTATTTTTCTTAAAAATTCCCTTTTCTTTGACAAATACCACTTTATAATGGCCCTACTACTCAATCACCCCACAATAAGTGCCAATGAACCTAGAAAGTAGGGTTTCACGCTTCGGTTTCAAGTTTAGAGCAAAATTAGGGTTTTCGCGATTTTTCGCCGGATGAATTTTCGGTACAGAGTAAGGATTAAATTTGGAGAGTAAAAGTGACTTTTAAGTGAGAAATAATATGTGATTAGTAGCAATGATATAAGGTTAGTGAATGGGAAGTAAAAACCCTAGTACGTGAGTTTTTAAGAAAAACGGCGCGAACCGGCGGGTCCCGCGCACTACCGATTGAACGCACCACTTGACCACCATTTTTCTTACCAAACAAGCTTATTGACTTTGAGCAAAATATCTTCTTAAATTACAGCTAAGGCTGACCGAAATTGGTGGCTAAAATGACAAGGAAAAGGAAAGAGAAAAATGAAAGGTGGTGGTGGCGACACTTGTCGCCACCCTAGAGTTTCTTGGCCAAGTGATCAACTAGCCTTCTTAAACCAAATTTCTGCACTTTCCTCTTCATTTTTCCAGCAGCTGGTCGGCCAAAAGAGAGAGAGAAAGTGAGAGCAAGAAAACAATTCCATCTTCTTGATTTGCTTCAACTAAGTGAGGAATTCCAATTCCAAACCGATTAAAGGGTAGGTTGTGAGTTGGGAAGCTTGAGGAACAAAGAAATTTCAAAGGGAGTGAACTATCACTCATCCAAGCCTTGCTTTTGAGGTATAAACATCTGATCATGATCCTTGTTGCTTTAAATCTTGCTTTAAGATGTTTTTTTTAGCTTAAGTTTTGGCTTGATTTCATGATTATGCAAGTGGGTGTGATGAATATGGGATGAATAAGCAAGTTAGGGTTTCATAGTTTTCTGCCTAAACTTGCTGTATGATTGCACATGTTGTAAATAAGGTTATAAAAGGGGCTTTGGTAGTGATTAGAACAAGAAAATTGAGAAAGTTCCATTAAATACCAAAAATTCCAGAATCTGGAAAATTTGCCCCATCATTCTGTCCGGTTTTGTAGCCCTATGTTAGAGGCCGAATTGGCCTTAGGTCAAAGAATAAAAGTTGTATATAATGGTATTTTATAGGTACCTACAAAATTTTAGCTCAATCGGAGCAACGTAGGTCGTGAAAAGTCCAAAATACCCTTACTGTTTTAAGTTTTTCCCCAGCAGTCCGTTTCGTCAGTTTGTCCAGTTTATCACGTTTTTTCACTAGGAACCGTACTGATTTAGCTTTTTTCAAAAACATGAAAGTTTTAGTATTCTGACTTAGCTTTTAAATGCCTCTAAGAACACCTGAATCGGACTTTTATAACCTGAGATATGACCATTACAGTGCAATGTGGTTAAATAGCCGACGAGTTAGATTTTGGTTCTGTAATTTGAGGATTTGACTAAGTTGCATTAGAAACTGGACTAGGTGACCTTCATGAACATTGTAGCCCTGTGTCTTAGCTTCGAAACGGCATAGGTTGCGCCTTAATCCGATAAGCGTAGCCTCGGATATGTTATTTCCGCATTCACACGTCAAATCTGTCTTTTGCTAGATTGAATTTCTGCACTTGTTATTATTGTGATTCTTATTCTTATGATATTATGAGCCTATGGAACGGCTTTTGACCTGAATTATGATATGCGTGACTTTGGGTTGTGGCTGAGGAAAAATAATGAAGCCTAAATGGCTGGAAAATTAGGTAAACACAAAGGGCATGCTGCCTGAATTTACGCTCGAGGACTAGAAAACTATACTTGTAACTTGTGTAAAGGTTAAGTGATTATCACTTAAACTAGCGAGCACCTTTACTACTTTGTTATCGAGGGTTATACGTTAAAAACCTAAACGAACTTGTACCCTTGAGGAAAAGATATAATGGCCAATGTAAACTTGTATTTCTTTGTACTTTCAACTCAAGTGTTGTTTTCCAAGTATATATACTACAAAAATCTTACGATTTGAAAAGCGAGCAAGTGTTTCACGAATGTCTTTCAAATGAATTTCAATTGGTTGATTCTTAATGAACGGAACGTTTAAGTTTCGAATCTTACTCGTGTTTCAAAGTTCTCAAATTGGATTTCTATCGCAGATCTGGACTTCAAACCTGGAGTATAGTTGAACGTGAATACTTGAAGCACTATAATTGGAGTGACCGATCCCTCGACTGTTCCCAAAGTTACTTTTGAACTAATTCTTGCATTTATAACTCCATTGCATATCATTTGGGTTCGGGTGTGTGCCATGACATAATTTGGCTCCAATGAGTTCCTGGAAAGTCTTGTGCTTAGAACCAATGTCTCCACTATTGTTTACATATTCTTTGGAGCCCGATGGCTCCTTACTTCTGTTTCACGGTTACCTGATCTAAACGAGCATTGGATATTTAAGTACAAGAACTTCACTGGCTCACATGAGCAATAAATGAACATTTGATTACTGCATCATGACATCATATCAATGCTTTATTGTGAAATATACTTGGCTGTTGATTTTACTGGTCACTCGCTGAGCTTCTAGCTCACCCCCTACTATCTTCTTCTCCCCACAGGGATCGAAGTAAAGAAAGAACTTGTTTTTGGATCTTTGTGTGGCTGGATGGCGTACATCTTGTATAGTTTAGTTTTGGTTTTGGTTTATGTACTTTTGGGCTTGTATAAATATTTGGAATTGAATCGGATGTAAATCTACATTTTACGCTTAGAACTAGTTTCCGCTTCGCTTATGATATGTAATTTTGAAGAATTGGATGTATTATTTGAGTTGTACCTTGTAATTTACTTGAGGAATGGAGTAAGTGAATGAGTCCCGGCGAGAGCTGGGCAGGCGGTCCGCTAAACCCTTTGGTTCGCCTTAGGGGGAGGTGGGGTCGTTACAAATGGTATCAGAGCTTAGGCTTCAGATCTTTGTAGTGTATCCTAGGCTTGAAGTTTAAGATGCCGGACTGTGGGATTGGTTTGTAAGTTCAGTGCTCTTTTGGAGCGTCAGTTGTGAATCTTGAAAGTGGTACGCGTAAGATATGATTTGGTTGAATTACGCTTGAGAGCGTACGGCCTGAGCTATATAGTTTCTTAGTTTTGGATTCCTGGCTAGGGTTTTGATAGATTCTGGTGGCCGGAATTGTTGAGAAAAGTTTTGGTTTGCATTTTTCTTCTAAATTTCCTGTTTGATTAAGGTTATACCACCCGAGTGGTAAATGTTAAGATTTGAGATATTTGAACTGTCTAAGACCGACTGGACTGAGCTCATTTGAGACTTGAATTTGTATCGGCTAGTGTACCCTTACGTACACTTGATAGATCTGACCTGACTGAAAATAGGGTATCTCTTTTACTCTTGAGCAAGTATCTTGATTCATATATGATCTGTATGTGCATTTGAGTTTGATGACTGCTTGAGAGTGTGAATTACTGGGCATAAGCTAGGCGAGTGAGTTTCTCCTCGTACCCGTGTCCCTTGAACCTGAAATAATTGACCCTGCTTTTGAACCGATATACTTGAACCCTGCTTTTGACTCTGTTTCTGAACATTTTCGTACTTGTTTGGTTATAGACCGGCTACTACTCTTCTGTAGCGGTTGAACAGAACCTCTCTGGTGAGGCATTGCCTGTTGTGTTTTCAAGCACCGTCATTCTTCTGGCGAGGCATGCCTGCTGTGTTTCAAAGCACCATCAGGGATTGAAATTCTTGAACAGAACCTCTCTGATGAGGTATGGCCTGTTGTGTTTTCAAGCACCGTCATTCTTCTGGCGAGGCATGCCTGTTGTGTTTCCAAGCACCATCAGGGATGAAACTTTGACTTGAGGCTCTCTGGTGAAGCTTAGCCGTAGTGCTAGCTTGCTGTGTTTCAAAGCACCATCAGGACCAATTTCTTGAGCTAAGATCCTCTGGTGAAGTTTAGCCGTTGTGCTAGCTTGTTGTGTTATAAAGCACCACCAAGGATGAAATTTTGAACTGAGGTTCTTTGGCGAGGTATAGCCGTTATGCTAACCTGTTGTGTTGTCCAGCACCGCCATGGACAAAATCTTGCATCTGAGGCTCTGGTGAAGTATAGCTGAGTGCTAGCTTGTTGTGTTTTCAAGCACCACCAGGGGTAATTTCTGACCTGAGACATCGTTATGTCCTGGACTGTTTTTACAAATATCAGGGACTTTAAGTCCGATTTCGAGCCTTTTGTATATGTATCTAGTTACTCGTCTGACTATCTATTGGATCAAGATTATTTGATAAGTTGGATTGGAGTACTTTTAGTACTTGATTGTGATGAGTGATTCTTAGTATGTGATTGACCTTTGAGATATTTGATCTGATTAGTATTTGATTATGATAAGCGAGATTGAAATGATTCTTAAAACGTGATCGACTTTCGAGAACTATTTTGATCTGATTAGTACAAGTTGAAATGTCGAGGACGACATTATTTTAAGGAGGGGAGTTGTAAAGCCCCGAGGCAGAAGAAAAGGGAAAAATTTCTGGTGAATAGTGTTTTGTGGGGAATCCGGCTAGAAGCCGTGCAAATTCCTTGTATTTTTCTTAAAAATTCCCTTTTCTTTGACAAATACCACTTTATAATGGCCCTACTACTCAATCACCCCACAATAAGTGCCAATGAACCTAGAAAGTAGGGTTTCACGCTTCGGTTTGAAGTTTAGAGCAAAATTAGGGTTTTCGCGATTTTTCGCCGGATGAATTTTCGGTACAGAGTAAGGATTAAATTTGGAGAGTAAAAGTGACTTTTAAGTGAGAAATAATATGTGATTAGTAGCAATGATATAAGGTTAGTGAATGGGAAGTAAAAACCCTAGTACGTGAGTTTTTAAGAAAAACGGCGCGAACCGGCGGGTCCCGCGCACTACCGATTGAACGCACCACTTGACCACCATTTTTCTTACCAAACAAGTTTATTGACTTTGAGCAAAATATCTTCTTAAATTACAGCTAAGGCTGACCGAAATTGGTGGCTAAAATGACAAGGAAAAGAAAGAGAAAAAAAAAGAAAGGTGGTGGTGGCGACAAGTGTCGCCACCTAAGAGCATCTTGACCAAGACACTTTGCCTTCTTACTTAACCAATTTTCTGCACTTTCCCCTTCATTTTTCCAGTAGCTGCCGACCAAAAGAGAGAGAGAAAGTGAGAGCAAGAAAACAATTCCATCTTCTTGATTTGCTTCAACTAAGTGAGGAATTCTAATTCCAAACCGATTAAAGGGTAGGTTGTGAGTTGGGAAGCTTGAGGAACCAAGAAATTTCAAAGGGAGTGAACTATCACTCATCCAAGCCTTGCTTTTGAGGTATAAACATCTGATCATGATCCTTGTTGCTTTAAATCTTGCTTTAAGATGTTTTTTTTAGCTTAAGTTTTGGCTTGATTTCATGATTATGCAAGTGGGTGTGATGAATATGGGATGAATAAGCAAGTTAGGGTTTCATAGTTTTCTGCCTAAACTTGCTGTATGATTGCACATGTTGTAAATAAGGTTATAAAAGGGGCTTTGGTAGTGATTAGAACAAGAAAATTGAGAAAGTTCCATTAAATACCAAAAATTCCAGAATCTGGAAAATTTGCCCCATCATTCTGTCCGGTTTTGTAGCCCTATGTTAGAGGCCGAATTGGCCTTAGGTCAAAGAATAAAAGTTGTATATAATGGTATTTTATAGGTACCTACAAAATTTTAGCTCAATCGGAGCAACGTAGGTCGTGAAAAGTCCAAAATACCCTTACTGTTTTAAGTTTTTCCCCAGCAGTCCGTTTCGTCAGTTTGTCCAGTTTATCACGTTTTTTCACTAGGAACCGTACTGATTTAGCTTTTTTCAAAAACATGAAAGTTTTAGTATTCTGACTTAGCTTTTAAATGCCTCTAAGAACACCTGAATCGGACTTTTATAACCTGAGATATGACCATTACAGTGCAATGTGGTTAAATAGCCGACGAGTTAGATTTTGGTTCTGTAATTTGAGGATTTGACTAAGTTGCATTAGAAACTGGACTAGGTGACCTTCATGAACATTGTAGCCCTGTGTCTTAGCTTCGAAACGGCATAGGTTGCGCCTTAATCCGATAAGCGTAGCCTCGGATATGTTATTTCCGCATTCACACGTCAAATCTGTCTTTTGCTAGATTGAATTTCTGCACTTGTTATTATTGTGATTCTTATTCTTATGATATTATGAGCCTATGGAACGGCTTTTGACCTGAATTATGATATGCGTGACTTTGGGTTGTGGCTGAGGAAAAATAATGAAGCCTAAATGGCTGGAAAATTAGGTAAACACAAAGGGCATGCTGCCCGAATTTACGCTCGAGGACTAGAAAACTATACTTGTAACTTGTGTAAAGGTTAAGTGATTATCACTTAAACTAGCGAGCACCTTTACTACTTTTTTATCGAGGGTTATACATTAAAAACCTAAACGAACTTGTACCCTGGAGGAAAAGATATAATGGCCAATGTAAACTTGTATTTCTTTGTACTTTCAACTCAAGTGTTGTTTTCCAAGTATATATACTACAAAAACCTTACGATTTGAAAAGCGAGCAAGTGTTTCACGAATGTCTTTCAAATGAATTTCAATTGGTTGATTCTTAATGAACGGAACGTTTAAGTTTCGAATCTTACTCGTGTTTCAAAGTTCTCAAATTGGATTTCTATCGCAGATCTGGACTTCAAACCTGGAGTATAGTTGAACGTGAATACTTGAAGCACTATAATTGGAGTGAGCGATCCCTCGACTGTTCCCAAAGTTACTTTTGAACTAATTCTTGCATTTATAACTCCATTGCATATCATTTGGGTTCGGGTGTGTGCCATGACATAATTTGGCTCTAATGAGTTCCTGGAAAGTCTTGTGCTTAGAACCAATGTCTCCACTATTGTTTACATATTCTTT
This sequence comes from Coffea eugenioides, assembly GCF_003713205.1. Taxonomy (NCBI): domain Eukaryota; kingdom Viridiplantae; phylum Streptophyta; class Magnoliopsida; order Gentianales; family Rubiaceae; genus Coffea; species Coffea eugenioides. Next base: position 7,639 of record NW_020864075.1, read on the forward strand.
GGAGCCCGATGGCTCCTTACTTCTGTTTCACGGTTACCTGATCTAAACGAGCATTGGATATTTAAGTACAAGAACTTCACTGGCTCACATGAGCAATAAATGAACATTTGATTACTGCATCATGACATCATATCAATGCTTTATTGTGAAATATACTTGGCTGTTGATTTTACTGGTCACTCGCTGAGCTTCTAGCTCACCCCCTACTATCTTCTTCTCCCCACAGGGATCGAAGTAAAGAAAGAACTTGTTTTTGGATCTTTGTGTGGCTGGATGGCGTACATCTTGTATAGTTTAGTTTTGGTTTTGGTTTATGTACTTTTGGGCTTGTATAAATATTTGGAATTGAATCGGATGTAAATCTACATTTTACGCTTAGAACTAGTTTCCGCTTCGCTTATGATATGTAATTTTGGAGAATTGGATGTATTATTTGAGTTGTACCTTGTAATTTACTTGAGGAATGTAGTAAGTGAATGAGTCCCGGCGAGAGCTGGGCAGGCGGTCCGCTAAACCCTTTGGTTCGCCTTAGGGGGAGGTGGGGTCGTTACAAATGGTATCAGAGCTTAGGCTTCAGATCTTTGTAGTGTATCCTAGGCTTAAAGTTTAGGATGCCGGACTGTGGGATTGGTTTGTACGTTCAGTGCTCTTTTGGAGCGTCAGTTGTGAATCTTGAAAATGGTATGCGTAAGATATGATTTGGTTGAATTACGCTTGAGAGCGTACGGCCTGAGCTATACAGTTTCTTAGTTTTGGATTCTTGGCTAGGGTTTTGATAGATTCTGGTGGCCGGAATTGTTGAGAAAAGTTTTGGTTTGCATTTTTCTTCTAAATTTCCTGTTTGATTAAGGTTATACCACCCGAGTGGTAAATGTTAAGATTTGAGATATTTGAACTGTCTAAGACCGACTGGATTGAGCTCATTTGAGACTTGAATTTGTATCGGCTAGTGTACCCTTACGTACACTGATGATCTGGATCTGCTAGAAAATAGGTATCTCTTTTACTCTGAGAGGTTCTGAACATTTTAATTGGTTATGTGCATTTTGGAGTGTTGGGATGATGGTTTGGAAGAGGTTGAATTACTGGGCATAAGCTAGGCGAGTGAGTTCCTACTCGTACTCATGTTCTTTGAACCTGAAATAATTGACCCCGCTTTTGAACCGATACACTTGAACCCTACTTTTGACTCTGTTTCTGAACATTTTCGTACTTGTTTGGTTATAGACCGGCTACTACTCTTCTGTAGCGGTTGAACAGAACCTCTCTGGTGAGGCATTGCCTGTTGTGTTTCCAAGCACCGCCATTCTTCTGGCGAGGCATGCCTGTTGTGTTTTCAAGCACCATCAGGGATTGAAATTCTTTAACAGAACCTCTCTGATGAGGTATGGCCTGTTGTGTTTTCAACCACCGCCATTCTTCTGGCGAGGCATGCCTGTTGTGTTTCCAAGCACCATCAGGGATGAAACTTTGACTTGAGGCTCTCTGGTGAAGCTTAGCCGTAGTGCTAGCTTGTTGTGTTTCCAAGCACCACCAGGGCCAATTTCTTGAGCTAAGATCCTCTGGTGAAGTTTAGCCGTTGTGCTAACTTGTTGTGTTATCAAGCACCACCAAGGATGAAATTTTGAACTGAGGTTCTTTAGCGAGGTGTAGCCGTTGTGCTAACCTGTTGTGTTGTCCAGCACCGCCATGGACAAAATCTTGCATCTAGGCTCTGGTGAAGTATAGCTGAGTGCTAGCTTGTTGTGTTTTCAAGCACCACCAGGGGTAATTTCTGACTTGAGACATCGTTATGTCCTGGACTGTTTTTACAAATATCAGGGACTTTAAGTCCGATTTCGAGCCTTTTGTATATGTATCTAGTTACTCGTCTGACTATCTATTGGATCAAGATTATTTGAGAAGTTGGATTGGATTACTTTTAGTACTTGATTGTGATGAGTGATTCTTAGAATGTGATTAACCTTTGAAATATTTGATCTGATTAGTATTTGATTATGATAAGCAAGATTGAA
>NW_020864076.1:0-109715 GCF_003713205.1 Coffea eugenioides
ACCACCTCGTGGCCGTCCAGATCATCAACAACAGCTTAATCCTAACCGTCCATTGTTTAACAAACACCTATAAATATCCCCAACTCCCCTCCAACTATTCCCGCCCTCGTCGGTTTCGTTCTTCATTAAGAATCATCGAACGCAGTTCTCTGCATCGGTTTTCTCGATTTTGAAGGTTGTGAAATTAGTTAAATTGAGTTGGAGATTAATATTGGAATTGTTGATTGACGTAGATTCTGTGATTTATTCATGATTGCTTTAGGTGGTAGCTCTGGTATTTTCCTTCCTGTGAATGTTTCGAAAATCACCTTGTTGTAGAATTGGCCGAATGGGGGAGAGAAAAGCTCTGTTGGATGGATTTGAATGCGGTCTGAAATTTGGGAGTTCTTCTCTAATCCCCTCTTGGTCTTGGGTTGTTCTCATCTTTGCTTGATAAAATCACCGCTTTTATTTTATGGAGTCACTGTTGATGTCTTGATCTTAGGGGATCTTGGATTCAAGGGTTTTGGTCATGATCGTTATCCTGTTCTTCTGGTTTACAAAATCTTGGGAGAGTTTTTCTTTCCCTACTTGCGGTTTTGTGCTGTTTTCCTGAGCAATGATTGGGATTTTTTTTTTTTGGATAATAATGATTCAAAAACCATAGGAGTTATCTAACGTACATGACTTTTGTTTGGCATTCCAGTTTATCGGACAACATCACATTATCGTATTGTTGTTGATGCTTAGAGATTGGCCTTGCTTTTAGAATCCGAGGAGAGAAAATATGTTTTGATTGAATGTGCTCTAAAATCGGGAAATTTGCCACCTTTTAGGGAGTTATTATTAACTGGCTCTACATGTTGTCTTGATTGTAGGGGAGCTTGGAGTTTTGGTCATTGTCGTTACCCTGCTATATTGGTTTATCAGATTTCGTAAAGTGTGCTCTTTCCCTGCCTTTTTTTTTATTAATTTTTTAGAGCTGTTTTTCCAGAGGACTGATTGGGGACATTCTGGATATGATGATTGATTTGCTCTGCATCTACCTCGTTAGGATTGAAGGATTGAACAACTCAAGTTGTATGTTTCAAAGGAACTATTTAATTTCCTTAACATGACTTTGGTTGCTGGAATCTGGGTCCAGATGACTCAGAGGTTTGATGACAACTTACGTCTCTTGTCCAAGATCAAAGGCTTTTTGCATTGTTAACGAAGGGAGTACGCACTATTTCTTCCTTTTTGCTTGAGCCAACTTAGTGGTTTTGACACCTGTAAATATCTTATGCCCCCGCCGGCCCACCCGCCTGGTCCTTTATGTTAGCATCTTGGAATTGAGACCTGTATCTTCTAATGCATCCAAAGGCTTTTCTTCTTCTTCTTTTTTTTGAGTAACTTTTTTGCTCATGCATTTCTTGTTTTTGGCTAACAATACTTTGTTTAAAGTTGTACTGATTATTGGTCTTGTTCCAGGGATTCCCCTTCATCCCAACCTCTTTAGTTCTGTTTGCTCTAAGAGGTAACAGGCATCATCAATTATATGCTCTGTGTTGTTCAAATAGGGAGTGTGGATTCGATTGTTTTCATCATTGTGCATTACATGATTTTGGAGATTTTCTCTTGTTATACACGTGATGGTTAGGGTATCTTTTGGCAGCTTCTAAATGGTTGTTTGGGTTATATTCCTCAGCTGTGTAGTGGGCCCTGTTTGGAAGGAGTTCTGTTTCTCTGCCTGTATACTTGAAGGTCGTCTCTTTAGGCAGGTGTGGAATTTCAAGTTTTGCAACATTGGGTTTGTCATCATTTTTTATGTTTTCCTCATATATGACACTTTATTATCGGAAGATTTTTGACATCAGCTAACTTTATTGTTATGTTATCTCTATAAAATGATAGAGTTGGAGGCACAACTATCAGCATTTAAACAGTATGCGAAGGAGAGCTGTCCAAGGGATGTGACAGTTTAAAGTGTTTGAAAGTAGTTCTGAACATTTCTATGCTGATTACTGTTTATAACTATCTATATTTGAAAGCCAACAGTTTCAGGATCATTTGACTCCGTATACTTGTGGATTTTTGGCAATTTTGAGCTGTTGTAGTGGTATCTCAGGGCTTCCTTCTTCCAATCAAAGCTTATCTACCTTGTCTTAGACGAGTCCTCTTCCACCTTGAGCTAATTGCACCTAATTGTTGCTGAACTTCGTGGTTTTGGGAATATTTTAAATGTCCATCTCTAATCTGTTCTGTAGTGGCCTGGATTCAAGATTGATCGTTAAGTACTGTAGCTGTGAATTATCTTCAACATGATTCTTGAGCCAAAAAATTGAGCTGTTCTTCTCTTTGAGTACTTGGTGTGGCAGGTTTTCTTGACCAACAGTGGACAGTTTTTGGTTAGTTATAAACCCTTTCTGTCCCCTACTTTGATGAAGAAGTTTGCGTGGCTAAAATGTCTGAAAAAAGTTCTCAACACCCTTATGCTTATTACTTCAATTTGAAAATTGACAGTTTTTGGATTATAGGTAATGAATATATATTTCTATTTTAGGGTCTTGGTTTTGGGTCATGCTGTTTCTTGTTGACATTTTAGGCTTCCTAAACTACATCCCTGCAGGAGATCCTTGAAGGAGTTTTTCTCTTTCCCTACTTCAAGTTAGGTTTTTTTCCAATTCTAATGATTAGTTTATGGTTAGCTAAGTCTGTTTATCCATCTTCATTTTAGGAAGGAGCTTGGAATTTTAGAACTTACTGGGTTAAAGTGATTGAAAGGTGTTCTCTGCTTCTTTGGAGCATTACATTTTTTTTGGAAATTAGCATGAATCAGATTATCTGTAAGGACTTTTTGTGTTTATTTTACGATCTTGGGTTTGTGTCTTCCTGTTTTCATTGAGATTCTTGCTTCCTTCTTCTGAGGCTAACACTATTTACATTGTTTTGAAGATACTCTTTTCTGCCTCAGACTAATTGATCCTCTGTGCATGATCAATTATCGGTTTTCTATTGATGTTTGATGTCTTCTCTCTATTGTTGGAACCGCAAGATGGGTGTTGTGCTTGAAGACCTCCTAGGCTTTTTTATCTGCTTCTTGATTATTTGGCGAATTCATTCTGCTGTTTGGTGTGGCATTAAAATTTACCTATCTGCTTGATGTTGCAAGAGAAAATGGGAATTCTGGTCTGTCCCTACTTTCCTTCTGAGCTTTTCTTGATGAGATAGTGGATAGTGTATCAGGATGACATGCCATCTTCATTTTGGAAGGAGCTTGGATTTGGTGAGCTCGGTGATGTCATTAAAATAATTGAAAGGAGGTCTCTGCTTCCCTATGTGTATTACTTTGTTTGAAGATTAACAGTTTTGGGATTTTCTGTAACAACTATATATCTACATCTTTTGATCTTGGGTTTCAGCCATGCTGTTGTCATTTAGATCTTGGGGCTTTCTTTTGTCAAAGGCTATTTACATCGTTGAAGGTCAAACTAATTGTTCGTTTGTTTTTAATCAGTTATTGGTTTTGGGGATGTGATTGACGCCTATGTTTCCTCTACTGTAGCAGCTTGCATTCAAGTGACATCCCAGGCTCTTTTACCTGCTTTTGATTTTTTTGTTGATTTCATTCTTTCATTGGAGCTGGTTTCTTGAATAATTATTTTTAATTATTTGGGGTGGCAGTGAATTCCACTGTGCTTTAATGTGGATAGAATTGCAAGTCCTCTGTTGTGGTCTACATGCTTTTGCAGGAGAACCGGAGTTTTTTTGCTTTCCATACTTTTCTTGCTAGGTTTCTCTGAACAATAATGGATAGTTTCTGGTTAAATTTTGAGAGGCTCCAGTCATCATCATTTTAGGCATTGAAGCAAGTCAGTGTGCAGTTATAAAGTGATTGAAAGGAGTACGTGTATTACTTTGTCTTGGGCTATCTGTATCGCATTTTCATATTTGTTGTAGGAGTTTCAATTGGTTTGAGCTGTTGTAGTGACATCCTCGGTCTCCTTCAGATTAAAGGCTATCCACATTGGTTTGAAAGGAATTCTATTCTGCCTAAACTAATTGCTTATTAGTGCTTGACAATTGACCATTTTTGGGCTGTGGTAGCATCTGTGTCTTGTTTGTATTCTAGGAGCTCAGGTTCAAGATTGGCCTCATGGTAAAATCTCTGGCTGTTTTATCTGCTTTTGAAGCTGGTACTGGTCGGATAGTTTCATGAATAATGTTCATTCCTGGTTATGTGGTGTGGTTATGAAATAATTGTTTGTTCTGATGCAATTACTAATTGTTTGTTTCCTGGTCTATGAATTGGAATTCATTGGTCGAGGACTAGCTATTTTAGTTTCTATGGTGTATTTATAGCAGCAGGTCCTGTTTTTGTTGCTGCAGAGAATACACTGACTGGACACTACTTGCTTTGCCAACACCTTTGATATACGCAGTCTTAATGTTCATAACATATGCTTCTGAATCTGTTGGACCCTGTAGATTGCCAGGTTGATTGATGAACTGTCAATTCTACTCTTTCAAGCACTTGTTACAATTCTTGTTCTGCAACTTTCATAGTAGTTTTCAAAATTTTCAAATGGTCTTCTGGAGGGGGTTTCCCTTGGGTTTGCAGGTATGGGAACTTGTTTTGGCTTTTTGCAAATCTTGCGAGCAGTACTATTGAGGTCCGTCTAATGCCCTGTTTCTCTTTCTTTGCACCACATATCTTCAGAATTGTGGGTTCAGCTATAAGAAAATGGTGGTCATCTATTATAATTGTGGAACTTCTAAGAGGTTGTTGTGTTAGTATTTGATAATCTACACTTCTGTTGGTGGTCTATCATGTCATGTTGCTTTGCACACGTTTGTGGTTCTTCTCCTGCTTGTTTGGCTGAATATGCATATTTAAAAGAGCTTTTAAAGTTGAAGAAGTGAAGGTTTCCTCTTACTGAGGTTATTTTTACTGTTCTCTTTTTCCACTTTCAAATTTTCTGCTTGCTCACTATTTGGAGACACTGATTCAAAGGCCATTTCATTTAATTTTTCCTTCCTTTTCTGGAAGCTATATGGGCTATATGTTGCTTAATATTTTCGTGAACTTTATCTTCAGATGTCTGAACCTGTTCTATACCATGTAGCTCTTTATGTTTGCATCCCCTTGTTCACTTCACGGTTAGTAAAGGTTTTTGAGAGTTTCATGCGGCAATGCTAAATTCATTTCTATGGTCATTCAGATGCTATTTGAGCGCTACAGTTTTCAATACATATGCATCTGGTTTTTCCATATGCATAGGTAGAGTGAGTGCTAGCTGCTTTGTCTCCGGGGACATCTGGACAAATGTCACAGAAAGGAAAATACATATAGCAGAAAGTGACTGTGTCAAATTTGTTCAAGAAAATAGAAAAGATTCATAAAGCTTTCAAATTTGTTCAAATAATGAGTGAAAGATTCATAAAGATTCATAAAGGGTGTTTGTGCTAAGGTAGCACTATTGGTCTGCTGGTTGATCTGCTTATTCTGTAACACTCTTAGCCAGAATTCTGTGCATCGACAGCCTTTGGTTTAGTTACTGGTTTCCAACACCTCAATACAGCTTTTGGTTTCGTTACAAAATTTTGGGGGAGTTTTTCTTTCTCTTCTTCTGGTTTTGTGCTGTTTTCCTGAAGAATGATTGGGTGTTCTTTTTTTTTTTTTGTTTGGATGATAATGATTGAAAAACCATAGATGTTATCTAACATACATGACTTTGTTTGGTATTCCAGTTTATCGGGCAATTTTGGCATCATATTACTGTATTGTTGTTGTTGCTTAGAGATTGGCCTTGTTTTTAGAATGGCGGAATTCTGGCCTCCCAAGGAGAGATGTTTCTTTGATGGATGTGCTCTAGAATTGGGAGTTTTTTTTTTCTCTCTCATACTCTCCACGTTGTTCTAATTTTTGCTTGAAAAATTTGCCGCCTTGTAGGGAGTCATTATTAACTGGCTCTGCATGTTGCCTTTGATTGTAGGGGAGCTTTGGAGTTTTGGTCATTGTCGTTACCCTGATTGGTTCATGAGATTTCATACAAGTTTGCTCTTTCCCTACTTTTTATTATTTTTTTAAATTGTTTTTCCTGAGGACTGGTTCAAACCTTCTGGATATGATGATTGATTTGCTCTGTGTCTACCTCGTTAGTATTGTAGGATTGAACAACTCGTGTGTTTCACAGGAACTATTTAACTTCCTTAACATGACTGTGGTTGCTGGAATGTTGGTCTAGATGATTCGGAAATTTGGTGACAACTTTACGTCTCCTGCCCAAGATCAAAGGCTTTTTGCATTGTTAATGAAGGGAGTTCACATTATCTCTTCCTTTGTGCTTGAGCCAACTTAGTGGGTTTGCACCTGTAAATGTCTCTGCGTCCTCTTTGTGCTATGAGCTTGGAATTGAGACGTGCATCTTCTAATGCATCTAAAGGCTTTTCTATCTCTCTCTCTTTTTTTTTTTTAAAGAAACCCTTTTTTCCCGTGTATTTCTTTCTTGTGTTCTGATAATACTCTGTTTAAAGTTGTACTGATTATTGGTCTCGTTCCAAGAGTTCCCCTTCATCCCAAACTCTTTAGTTCTGTTTGCTCTGAGGAGGTAACTGGCGTCATCAGGTCTTGTTCAAATAGAGTGTGTGAATTCGATTGTTTTCGTCCTGTTGTTACCTGTGCATTTACATTCTGGAGAGCTTCTTTTGTCATATGCATCATGATGGTTAGCGTGGCTTCTGAATGGTTATATGTCCTCCTCTTCATGTTAGGAGCTTAGGTTGAAGAACTCATCTGTGTAGTGGGCATTGTTTGGAAGAGGTTCTAATTCTCCATCTTTATTACTTGGAGGTTGTCTTTTTAGGCAGCTGTGGAATTTCAAGATTTGCAATGTTTGGTATGTAATCATTTTTTATGGTTTTCTCATAGATGACAATTTGTTATTCAAAGATTTGAGATCAGTTAACTCTATTTATATGTTGTTTCTATAGAATGATAGCGTTGGGGGTACAACTATCAGCATTTAAACAATATGTGAAGGAGAGCTATCCAAGGGATGTGACAGTTTAAAGTGTTTGAAAGTTGTTCTTTATGTCTCCACGCTGATCACTGTGCATAACTGTTTGAAAACCAACAGGTTCTGTGTCATTTGACTTTGTATATTTGTGGTTTTTTGACAATTTCAGGCTGTTGTAGTGATACCTAAGGAATTCCTTCTTCCAATCAAAGCTATCTACCTTGTTTTGAAGCAGCCTTCTTCCCCTGAGGTAATTGCTGCGTGTACACACACACACACACACCCACACCCACACACACACACCCACACCCACACCCACACACATATATATAATGAAAACTCTAAAAACTTGCAGTCTAACGGGAGCTAACCTTTCCATCAAGTGGACAATTAAATCTCCCTTTGTTTATGCACAAATCATTTGGGCCTTGGTTTCTATTATACAATAATGACTATGTACTACATGCTCGGGATCTTTTTCGCAAATAATAATATGTACTCTGGACCATTTTCCCAAATGAGTTTTGGCTCACTAATTCTCCAACTTGCCTGTTTTTTATTTGTTAGTATATTTTTTGGCTTAATCAATATAACATACAATGCGCCAAAGGAATTCAGTCAAAACTTTCGTCGTTGTCACGTGCCTCGCACATGTATTGTGGATAAATTTGTTCTCTCCAGATGCTCCGTTGGAATGGTTCGGGTCATTGGGTCGATCAGAGAGCCTTGAATTCCTTTCCTTTCTCAGCTCTTACAGCTGCATTGTTTTGAACCTACGAGGAGAACGCTCCCCAGAATGATGATTAGCTGGTTTATCATGGTTGTCTCTTCCAATGCAGGTTGAATTCCGAGACAAATTGGCGGTTTACACAGCCTCGGAGGTATTGTTCCATTTTTCCTCCTTTCCTAGGATTTTCTGATCTGCTTTCTTCTCTGCCTTCTTGCTTCATCTTTGTCTTGCAGGTTTTGTTTGCTTTCGGTGTTTTCTCTTTCTTTTCTTCTCCTCTGTCTGGCTTTCTTGCGAACTCATATCTGTGTAAATATATATTTCAATGGATTTCATTTGGTACCTCCGGATCGAAGCATACTATCTCAACTAAGATGTCTGGGCATTTTCTGGGCAAGCATAAAACTCACACTGCACATTGCGCGGTGTTCACCTCCTAGTTACCTTCTAAATGCGGTTTACCAACTACCAAGAGATAACACTGTCCATCTTCAAAACATTGTTTATTTTCTGGTTATGGTGTGATTATGAAACAATGGCCTAGAGGTGATCCTTGACAAATTAAGTTCTATTTTATTTAGAAATCCTTGACAGATTTACTTCTCAAAACCTTGTTTATCTTCTGGTTATGGTATGATTTTGAAACAATGGCTAGAGATGATCCTTGACAGATTTATTTAGAAATCCTTGACAGATTTACTTCTCAATGCGTACAACTTTTGGAAGCCTCTGTGAGCAATTTTTTTTTATTTAATTGGTTGGTATTATATGAGTGTTACTTTAGCTTGGTTGAATCTTTCAGAGAATCATAGATTTTATATCTTCTTATTACCTTCTAAATACGGTTTACCAACCACCAACTACGGTTGTTCATGGTTCACCCTGAACCCTATGTTGAACTTTGACCGTTGTTGGACTTCTGGAGCAGCTAAATATCACGAGAGATGTGGTACATAACCAGGTCTTGATTACCTTTAAAACTTCCTCCTTCCCAGACTTAAGTTTCCATTCCATACGCTGCTGCTTCATAACTTCGATTATTAAGCAAAACTTCGGAAAGTTCTCCTTTTATGGACCTACGGTTTTATAGGTATGTGAAAAGGATGGTAAAAACATGATAGTTGGAAATGTATGTTCATCATTAAGTGCAATTGTAGTCTTTCAAGGCATTTTTGAAGTTTTTAATTCAATATGAATGGTAATCTTTGGGACCCCCACCTCCGACGTGGTCTTGTATAGTTTGATTGCTCAATTTGTTGAATCAATGGATTGGTTGCATGCCTAATGGAATTGAACAAGTGGCAGAAGGTTTGGCATGGGGGTTTTCGTAGAAGTTGCAGAAGTTGGCCTATTGAATTTGAGGAGAGGGCTGTCTTTGTTGATATTTAAGGAAAGAATATTCTTCTTATCTTTAATTCATACTCAAATGATTCCCAAAATGTTTAGATTGCACTTTTTTTTTAAGAAGAGTCAAGCACCCGTTGGGTTGGGTTGTACCTCAACATTGTTTATAATTATATTTATATAAATATATTAATATTATATAATAATATATTTATATTATATATGTATATTTATAAATGTATATTATATGTGCATATAATTATAACATATATGTGTATATAATATTAATAAATTGTACCACTATAATTATATTTATTATTATAAATGTAATAATAAATAATAATTATTATATTTAATATATAATATACATTTTAATTATATAAAATATTAGTATAATTAATATTTATATATTATATAATTATATTACAAAATTTGTATAATTGTATTTAATTATATATATAATATTTAAATTAATTAGTTACAAACTTATAATAATGTTATTGTTAGTTATATGTATTATACAATGTATATATTAATCTATGTAATATAATTGATATTATTAATTATATTAATAATTATACATATTTGTTAATAGAAATTATTAATTAGTTATACTAAATTTACTAATACATTTATACTAATATATTTAATTAGTGAAAATTTCTTATATATCATTTACAAAGAGCCAACGAATCAAACATCAACTATAATAATGATATACATTCTTGGTACTGAACCAAACAAATGTATTGGAATGATTGACACCATTCCAAATCCAAGATAAATGATTCCAAATCCGAATCCGAGTTCAACATGTGAACCAAAGGCCACCTCAATTCCCGACTATATTGGGAGGTTTTGGTTAATTACCAAATTTGACTCCTAAATGAAATATAAAAGTCCAAAAATAGATAGGAATCTTCTTTCCTTCAAATCTCGTCTCCTCTTCCACTTTGCATCTTTACTGGACATTCTCCTCTCTCTTTCTCACCATTCCTGTGTAAAAACACACTTTCTTACTCCTCACTTTTTTTCTCCTCCCAAAACCAAATTTTGCTAATTTTTATGGTTTAATAAACGTACAAGGAAGTTCTTTAAAAACCTAAGTATTAGCAAAATTTCCATTTAGAAACAGCAGTTAGTGATGATGAGATTTATGGGTGGTTTTGGTAGCAAAAGATACCTAGAACCAAAGAAGATGATGAAGTTTGTAGTTTAAATTGAAATCTTGAGGCTAAATACAATAATTGTAAGAGCTCCAAGGTAGCAATTAATTCTGATTTTATCTTGTGTTCGCCAGCAGTGGTGGTTCAAGGAAATAGAAAGAAAATATTTTATCCTGATACCTAAACCTAAAAAGTTTTTACCAAGCAATATACATTGGAATGATGGCATATGGCCATACCCATACTAATTATTTATATATGATACCAATTCCAATTACAATTCCTGGTACTGAACCAAACAAATGTATTGGAATGGTGTCAATGATTCCAAATCCGAATCTGATTTCAACATGAGAACCAAAGGCCACCTCAATTCCTGACTATATTGGGAGGTTTTGGTTAATTACCAAATTTGACTCCTAAATGAAATATAAAAGTCCAAAAATAGATAGGAATCTTCTTTCCTTCAAATCTCGTCTCTTCTCGTACTTCTACCTCCACCACTTTGCATCTTTACTGGACATTCTCCTCTCTCTCTCCCTCACCATTCCTGTGTAAAAACACACCTTCTTACTCCTCACTTATCTTCTCCTCCCAAAACCAAATTTTGCTAATTTTTATGGTTTAATAAACGTACAATGAAGTTTCACTTATCTTCTCCTCCCAAAAGCAAATTTTGCTAATTTTTATGGTTTAATAAACGTACAAGGAAGTTCTTTAAAAACCCAAGTATTAGCAAAATTTCCATTTAGAAACAGCAGCTAGTGATGATGAGATTTATGGGTGGTTTTGGCAGCAAAAGATACCCGGAACCAAAGAAGATGATGAAGTTTGTAGTTTAAATTTAGATCTATCTTAGATTGGAAAGGTTTGGAAATCTTGAGGCTAAATACAATAATTGTAAGAGCTCCAAGGTAGCAATTAATTGTGATTTTATCTTGCGTTCGCCAGCAATGGTGGTTCAAGGAAGAGCTACTGTCAATTGACTGCCAAAGTTGGTGGTATGTGTAGCGATGAAGAAATAGAAAGAAAATATTTTATCCTGATACCTAAACCTAAAAAGTTTTTACCAAGCAATATACATTGGAATGATGGCATAGGGCCATACCCATACTAATTATTTATATATGATACCAATTCCAATTACAATTCCGGTTCACGAACCAAGCGCCCCCTTAGATTTTTTTTCAAAGATAAGGGTTTGTTTGGAAGGCAAGCTTTTTGCCTAATTTTTTTTTATTAGGTTTTTAACAACTTTAGCTGTAACAGTCTTAAAAAACTCTTCAAAATTTTTAAAATATATCTCAAAATATCCAAAAAACAAACAAAATTTTTTTCCCTACTTGCTTTCGATCTTCATCTTCCTTCCCCCCAATAGAACTCATCTCTACCTTCGTTACTGGCGCTGGCACCTCCTTTTTTTCCCCTCTCCTCCTCCTCCTTCCTCTTCTCCTACTTCAATTTGGTCGCGTGGCTAATCTCGCTACTAGAGGGAGGTAGGGGGAGGGAGAGAGGGGTCGGGAGAAGGAAAGAGGGAGGAATAGGAGAAAAGAGAGGTAGGAGGAGAAGGGAGGGAGGGAGGAGAAAGAGAAGGGAGAGGGAAGGTGAGAGGGAAAAAAAAGGGTGAGATGGTGGCGGCTGTCTGTGGTGGTGTGGCCGGCGACGGGCTGTAGCGAGGGAGGAAGAAGAAGAAAGGGAAAGAAAAAGAGAAAAAAGAAAAAGAAAAATTTTCTCCGAACTTCTAATTGACAAAAGTTTTTCTATAATTTTTCTAGTAAGTTATAGTAAATTTTATATAAACATCCAAAAAACGCATCATCCAACACTGGCCCCTTAATTAGAGAAAGTGTATAAATATAATGAAGGGTAATAATTGTTAATGTATGTATGTTTATATATATATATATGTATGTATGTATATGTATGGTAGATTAGACGAAATTTTGGTGTGTTAACAAATGTTCCATGGATATTCAATAGACAAACCCTTTTAAGAATATGAAGGCTAATTGATAATTTTAGACTCTCGCATTGGATGGGTATAGGTAAGAATCAAACACACTTTCCACGCTTGTAAGCAATTAACTAGCAGGGAATTTTTGCCATTTTTTTGGAAAACCATTCGTTTTGTTTTTGGAACTAACTGTTTTGTAATTAAAAGTTGTAGGTCAAACAAAAACAATAAATGAAAGAAAAAGAATTATAGGAAAACAAAATGAAGAAAGCCAAAATATGAAGGGCCAGGCCCAAAAAATCCAAGAAACACCACCAAAATTTAGTACCACCAACGCAACAATACAGGAATAAACTTCCCAAAAACCATTGTGGGCGATTCCCCGAGACCCCCATATTGAAATACCTTGACAAGATTTCACCAGCTTCGTACAACATACATCCAAAAAATGGTATTCCTATTAGATGCATGAGCTTGCATTTGATTATTTTCATCAATAAGTTGTCACCTCCTTTCTTGAGAAGAACAAGCCAGAAGGGCCACCGTCAGGCAATAATGCAAGCTTTACAGAACCTTCAGCACCTTCTGCAGCAGTAGAAAATCCTGTATTGCAGGTTATATCTGTTTTGCAGTAGCCTGGACAAACGCAATTGATGCAGATAGTTGGGTATTTCTTGGCCAGAATCCTTGTGTACGCATTAATTGCTGCTTTGGAGACTTTATATGCTGTGAAAGTTGCAGGCCAACATTTAGCTTCTGCAGTGCCATCCTTGAAGTCCTTGAGAAATTCAGTTACCACCTTATCCACTCTCTCTTCTGTCAGGCTTTCGCCGTCGCTTAGCACCTCTATAGCCCATTGGTGGGATAATAACTAAAAACAATGTGGAGAACAATCAAGTCATGACTCTTGCTCTGAAATGGGAAGTATGTTTCAAGCGTTGAGTTCATGAAGAGAAAAGGATATGCTGAACTACAGAAGTACTTGATTCGCACCAAACGCTAGCTTGAGTACAAGATTCAACAATTAGGTTGATCACTAATTAATTTCACCAATAATTAACTTAAGCCAGTATATATGGATACTTTCTGACTTAAACACTTGCATGGTCTTGTCTAGCTTGAATTCAGATGGACGAAACGGGCAGAAAAAATGAACTGGTACCTTGAAATGGATAACAATTCAACAAAATATGACCTTATCAGGATTTAATTTTGATTAAGTCCTTCTCTTTAACCTTTTTAGTGTAGATATTAAAGCCAAACAAACGAGATATTTCGGGTTGCAAAAGCTTTTCCTAGGAAAGTTACCTCCAGCCTTCCCATGAGAGAGGATACATTTACAATTCTAGGCGAAGAAGATAACTGCAAGAGCGGAATGAATGCTTCAATCATCTGTTTTACACCATAGTAGTTAGTTTGCAGACTCCCTTCAGCCAAATCATATGTCTGAATGAGTTTTGCATCTGCTTTTATCTCAGGTACTTCCTGCATCAGTAAGACTGAAATCTTAGGACCAAGCACACTATATGTTGGACAGCGACTAAAAGCAGAATTTATGCAATGCATCAGCAGCAACATAGTATTTCAAGTCATTCTAGGAGCAAAAAACAAATTTAGTCAGCAAGTGGATGTGGATATCCTCAAAAGTTTTTAATCAACAGAAGAAAACTTTACATATAGTCAGTTATAAGGTGGTTTTCATGGCCAAATTAACAACTTCAAATCAATATTTTCCCCAACCCTTTATACTAATCTTCCATGCAAGTAAGGCTGGAACAAAGCCTTATCTCTTAATGTACTTTTTTGGCCAAACTGGTTATAGCAGAAGACAAGAGACAAGGTTGACTGATGTCTAACCCATGCAAGTTAGACAAACTATAGAGAATGGAGATACAATTTTGATTTTGGACCAGCAGGTTTAGCATATGAAGCAACCATGCATATGTCAAGCTCTGGTGCAGATTACTCAGACGGGAAAATTTATTGAAATAACATCAGCAAAATGCCTTGATGACACTTAATATTTGCTTATGAACTTGCTCTCCACGGAAAGCTCATTGCTATTGATAGCCAATACAAGATAGCGAGTAGATCATTCTGTGTAGTATATATACAATTTAAAAATCGATCCTATCAGGATTGCAGCAAGCAGACAAATTGCTAGTTACAGAAAAGACTTACTTGACCTGCAACTTTTAGATCATCCGCCATAATTATCTCTTTAATAATGGAAACATCTCCTTCAACCATTAGTCCTGCAGCTCCTGCATTGTTAACCTGCATGAAGTTCCAAAATTTCTAGTTTCACTTCTACATGAACTCGAAAATGCTATTAAAATGAGGTTGAAGTTTCAATTTTGAATGCTGTGCAACTATCTGCAAGTTGAAGTACCACGGGAGTTTCCCTTGGCCAGTGCTAAACAGGTAATGCAGAACAGACCCCATTAGCAAAAACTTAAAACTGAGGTACTTATCCAAGTTGCGCCTAACAAGATTGCTAACAATTATGCATTTGGCAGATGGTTCAAATTATAGGATATCTACTCTGGTGTGGTCGACTCATTTCAACCCTTCAAATGTAGAATACTCGATTAAGGACTCCTTGAGTAGATCTTTCTTTGTTTAAGAAGAACCATTTGACGATTAAAAATATATAATGATCCCAATAAGGACAACTTCCTTGGGATGCAAAGAATTACAAGCATCTGAGATCTTGCTTATAAATGAAATAGCTACATACCAAACCAAGAAGGAACATGAATGCATTGCCAAAAGTTTTCAATTCTAGGATTGTATTATCCCTTACTATATGGTCTCGGCAATAGTTGGGCAATACGACGTTCGAAAAGGAATTCAGGATTTCCATCAACTTCCACAGAAACAAAAGAATTTTCTTTTCCTGCTAAATATACATGGAGTGTAAATGATAGGAATAACATCTGTCTGCGGTCAAATTTGAGATCAGATTATGATTAGTACTGGACTCCTAAGAGTGCAAGAAGCCCTTTTCTTGTCTTCATATTATTTCGCGCTAACAAACAAATAAACCGAAATGAAGATGACATAAAGGATAGTTAGAAAACCACGTAGAAGGGAAGAGAAATTCAGAAACGGGTCAGCAGATGTTACCAAGATATCTAGTTTTCCAAAGTGGGATTCGATGAAATCTACAAGGGAAGCAATACTAGCTGGTTCCACAACATCAAGCTGATGGAAGACAACATTTTCAGAGAGGCCAGAATCCTTGAGCTTCTCAAAAGCTTCATTGCCTTTCTTTACATCCCTGGCAGTTAACACAACTAGGATTCCTTGAGATGCCAACTGTTTGCATATTTCAAATCCTATTCCTTTGTTTCCCCCTGTAACCACGGCACACCTGCAACAGAGTACTATAACAGTCTAACAGGAGTACCAGAAATACGAGGAGAAACAATATTGTATATAACTGTTGCAGGTTTCAGAAACAATCCGTGCAGCAGTGTTTTGATCAGACAATTAAAAGTGAAAGAGTCAAGCGAAAACGATTCGACAACCTGTTTTGTGCATGGCTGGTGATTGCTTCTGCCATCCTTGATCCAAGGAGAGATGCACTAAATCTTAATTGGTATGCTTGGAGGACTAAAACAAGCTTGGGAGTCCTTTAATAGACGCACATAGTATTGGCCTGTATTTATAGTAGTACCAGGTCATATTCGTAGTTAGTCGAAGGAACGAGGAAGGGAGCATCCGCCGTCCCCGTGACTACAAAAGTCTATTTAAAAAAACAAAACTTGGTGATTAATATTCTACAATTCCAGAAATAGCATTTTGGACTTTAAAAGTTATTGCATGGATAATCATTTGTACTTCTACTATGACTTTTTATCGTGTTGGGGCAGCAAGGTTTTGGAATTCTACGATTGCCCATCTCAGATGCACCATACAATATAAATACTAAAACAAAAAATAAATCAATGTTAAGACAATAATATGCAAAAGTACAATAAATTTTAACACTTATTCAAAATTGTAGTCTACAAACAATCTTGTCCATCTAATTTCAAATAAAAATCTAAGACTTTCTTTAAATTGTGAATACATATTTTTTAATCATATTTTTATTTCACATTTACCACATCGTTTTATATATATATATAGACACATATATATTAATTAATAAAAACTCTAAAAACTTGCGATCTAAGCGGTAGCTAACCTTTCCATCAAGTTGACTTTACACTCCATACTGTTAATGTAGAGGGAGGACCCGTCTGCAATTACGGTCAAATTTGGTGTACGATAAAACAAATCAATATGGACTCTTCATTGGTTCTTTTGCAACAGCCATTTGAGCTGCCGTTTATTTCAGTATTGGCCCATATTTCCCATGCCTGATCTGCGACATTTTTAACAATTAATTGAGCCCTATTTCCCATGCACGTTCTGCCAGGTTTCTAGCAATTAATTGATTATCTTTTTCCCCTTTGTAAATAGCCTTTCTATTAATTGCAAAATTGATGCTGCATTTAATGCTCTTTGGACAACTAAATGAAATCTGCCTTTGCATTCAATGCTCAACTTTTTAGGTCGACTGCTACATAGCACGAGCGATAGCGAAAGCCAAGCCGTGTAAAGGCGAGCAGTGCTTGCTCGCAGCAATAGCAAACTTGCAGCCTACTGAAAGCTTTTTTCTGCTTCGTTCAGGGACTGCAATGGGTGTTACAAGTTCTGACAGAAGAAGAACGGAGAACGGATTGAACAGGACAGGACAACCGGGAAAACTAACCAAAGCATAGATATTGATTTGAACAAAGGAACTTAAGAGAGATCAATCATTAACCAAAAAAAGGAAAGAAAGGAAAAAAGAAAGAAAGAAAGAAAGAAAAGAGGGTTCTGCCCAGAAAGATTTACAGAAGTAAATTAAGATCTAATGGTGCCATAGAATGGTCTAACGGGTAGAAAAATGACAACACAAAGTCATTTAATGGCTATCAAAACAGTCAACAAAGGTAACAGGAAATAAATGACCTAGGGAATTGCACATACATCCCTCAACAGCAGCTCGGAACTACGCCTCACAGCTGTTTTCTTATCCAGTTGTTAGTACATTGTCTATACCAATCACTGAATGCCACTTGGCACTCATTGCTGAAAGAAATTTAGATTGTTTTTGGATTGCATTTTCATGATTTTTCATGAAAAAAATACTGTAGCGATTTGATATATGTGAGGAAAAAAGGTAATAGAGAAATGTGATTACGGAAAACGACGTAATTTTTCGACGAAAAATCGCAATCCAAACAAGGCCTTATATTTCTATGTAGTTGTTAAAAATGGCTTAATTAAATCCATGCCTATTCGTTGCAATTGAATAAATAGTTCAAGAACTAAAATAAAGTAACTTCAGAGATAGTTTCGTCTCAAAAAACTTGTTGCCTCTGAAGAGTAATCAATGGCAGAATCCCCCATGAATATCCAGAAAAGGTACTGAAATTGCTATTTACCATTTTGCACATCATGTCCTTTAGGAAGAACCTAGCTAGCCAGTACCCAACCATCTCACGGAGTGATATACTGAATATTTTCAGTTTTGACAGGTATGCAGTTGTGACAGGGGCAAACAAAGGAATAGGATTTGAGATATGCAGGCAGTTAGCTTCTCAAGGAATCACTGTGGTGTTGACTGCCAGAGATGAGAAGCGGGGACTTGATGCCTTTCACAAACTTAAAGCGACTGATGGTCTTTCTGGTGATCTTCTCTTTCAGCAGCTTGACGTTGCTGATCCATCTAGTGTTGCTGCCATTGCTGAATTCGTCAAGACTCAGCTTGGAAGGCTTGATATCTTGGTATGATCAGAAATTCCATTTCTTGACAGTATTATCAGTTCATTTTCAACAGAATTTCTCTACAATCATGTTGAGTAACTTCAGTATGGTTGAAGTTTATTCACAGTTTTGATAATTTCTTGCTCTTTTGATGATCATGGAATAGTTAGGCATATATTTAGCTACTGTCTGGAAACAGTTTCCTCTTCTTTTACATACTATGGAACTATTAGGACCCTGCAATAGTCTACAAAATACAAGTTTGTTTTTAGCTCATACATGTCTACATCTTTCTTGTTTCAGGTGAATAATGCTGGGGTTGGGGGATCCATTGTTGATAGTGAAGCTCTAAAGGCTAGTGTAAGTTTTCTGTGCACCTTGATTAATTTAGCTCAGATCCAGTTTGGAATTTGCTTCCAAGTAGCAATGGACAGAGAACAACCCTAGAGCTTTGGGAAAAAGCATAAAAATCTGTTATTGAGCTGGCTTTTAATAACCTTTTTTCCCCCAGATATTCCAACACATCAAATAGCTAAAATGGTTAAGCATCTCTAATATGTTGCGAGCTTGATATATTCAGTTTAGTTGGAGGGTTATGTGGATTGGGATATATTCATCCTCGTTTATGAACATTGATCAATGCAGACAGTGGGGCCTGACTTTGACTGGAAGAAGATAATCACGGAGACATATGAGTTATCAGCAGAATGCTTGCAAATAAACTACTATGGTGCAAAAAGAATGATTGAAGCCTTCCTTCCACTTCTCCAACTATCTCCATCACCAAGAATTGTAAATGTATCTTCATCCATGGGGAGGTTAATGGTACTTTACTATACAATACCTTAATTCTTTAAGTGCATGGTTTTCCATTATGGAGGTGAGTGTCATTCAGCTTGATAAAACTATATTGTCACCGATCACAATTATTGATAAGCTAAGCTGGAAATTTCTTGAACTGCTTGATTGACACAATTCAGCTCCAATATTTGAGTTATCTTTATGACCTTTTAGTAGTTGGATTTGGCTAGAGAGTCTCTAAATTTAGTGAACTTTGTTTTTCACTGGTTTGTCTTTTTCTGAAACCGAAGCAAATAGTTTACTAACAGAGTTTGATAAAGCTATTCCCGAGAGTTTCAGTTATACTAACAAATATATTGCTGGCAGTGTACTGTTGATTGCCATCATCAGGATTCAGCAATGATTCCCTGATATAACCTCTGAAAAACCATTAAGATTTGAATGTCCCAGCCTCTCCAACTAATGGTTTCAAGCCTCTCCATAGAATCTTTCCATTTGGTGAAGTGTCTATAAAAATTAATTGCCAAAACAGCTTGCCTTCAGCCTGTATAGTATCAAATATGACTATTGGTTTGGCTTTACTGGTAATTTGCAACTCATGTAAACAATTAACTCTCATTTGTAACCATGTTTCAGAACGTACCTAATGAATGGGCTAAAGGAATCTTCAGGGATGTTGATAACCTCACAGAAGAGAGGGTGGATGAGGTACTAAATGAATATCTCAAAGACTTCAAAGAGGGCTTGCTTGAAGCCAATGACTGGCCTATAGCGTACACCCTAGCTAAAGCGAGCATGAATGCTTACACAAGAATTGTTGCTGGAAAGTTTCCTAGGTTCAAGGTGAATTGTGTCTGTCCCGGCTATGTGAAAACAGATATAACCTTCAATTGTGGCATATTGACGGTAGAAGAAGGTGCTGAATCTCCAGTGATGCTAGCTTTACTGCCCGATGATGGTCCTTCTGGCGTGTTCTTTTTCCGCAAGGGATTGTCATCTTTTGAATGAAAATGATCATTCATGGATACTGAAACAGATAACTGCAGCATCTGAAGGCAATCTAATATAGTTTCTTATTAAATGGTTATCACGTAGTATATTGTAATACATTTTGTTGATTTCAAATTCAGTACTCCGCTTTCCTGTTTCTCCTATCTCGTAACCACTTTTTTAAAAGCAAAGGACTGAACGTGCTACAGCTAGGAAGCATTGCTTAAAATACTTAAATTGGTGCAAGCAAGAAATAGGACAATGCAGCAGTTTTTTTTTTTTTTTTTTTTCAACTTCTGCTGGAGTCAAGTTTTCATCACAACGAGCTTAAGGAAGAAAGGACCGAACCAAGAGATTCTCAAAAATTTTAAATTCAAGAGCCCAACATAAGTCATGGTTACAATGTCACTTCCTTTCCAGGGATGTCAGTTAGTCATTGTTTCCATTCCACATTCAGCTGTTCTTGTTTTCTTCCTAGTCTTGATAAGGTAAGCATATGCTGGCATATCAAATGGGGCATTTGGCAAGATTAGTTGACCAGGATATGTAAAAGGGTATACCAGCTGATCTAATCATTTTTCAAATGTTGCCTATTTTTTTTTTTTTTTAACATTTAAAACGTCACGTGATATATTTGTATACGAAGAGAACAGATTCACAAATGAACCGAGCCCAATGGACGGCAGATGAAAAGATGCTCTGAGTACACTGATAAGCTTACCGTTCCTGAACCCACTAAAATGCCGTATTTTCATGCATGCCGGGGGCAAGTCCAAATTCCGCACTTGCCATTCCTTGGAAATTCATCTCAGAAGCAACCAATTGTATCCGGAAAGGTACTCGAAAACAAAAACATAAAGTTGTGCCTATAAACAGCATTAATACTTTATGACCTAAAGTATTGCAGTTGTGACAGGAGCAAACAGAACAGAGGGATTGGATTGGAGACATGCAGCAGGCAGTTAGGTTCTCAGGGGATCACTGTGGTGTTGAGTTGACTGATGGAGACGAGAAGAGGGGCACTTGAGTTGATGCTCTTCACAGGCTCTGCGGTGGTTCAGGAAGTCTTTCTGGTGATCTGCTCTTTCCATCAGCTTGAGATTGAGATGTGGGGGATTCATCAACACTCAGCTTGGAAGGCTTGATTAATATCTTGGTATACTGTGATCAGAAATCTATATACTACCTGATGTCGAATTTTACTTTTGAATGTAAACAGGTAGGAAATTGCGGGAAATTTTTTAGTTCATTTTCTTATGTTTCTTGCAAGATTTTAAACTTTTAATTTGCTTCCTTTGAAGTGTGAAGTACTAGTATTAGATATTGGAACCTTTTTCCTATTCTTTGAGAGAGCGTGCGATAATTACTAAACATATAGTAACAAATAGCGTGCGAAGATGTTCGTTCAGAAGAGTTGTTTGTTGTTGTTGGTCAAAAATTAAATTGCAAAAGATGTTTGTTTTATCATACCTTCTGTTTGCGACTTCATGTATGATATGCAGGTCCGTTTGTATAATCAAAGTTCATTTCTCTGGATATATAAACATACTGCTAATTAAATGGCTTAATAAATAGGGCAAGTTGAGTGATTCCAACTCATCTTTAGCCTGAATTACTACTGGAGTATTTCAATTTGCCGGAAGAACAAGATGATATTATGCTGCATATTATCTGGATGGCCATCGAAACTTTTGAAGTCGAGTTTTGACTATTGAACTATTAACAGTCTGATTTTGGCCATTGAGTTATTTAACGTTTAGATTTCAGGCCATGCCGTTAGTTTTCATCATTGAACATGACAAATCTGAGTGCTCGTGCAATTCACGAGACAAAAGAAAAGAGGCATAATTAATGATTCAATCTGACAGAATGATCTGAAATCTAAACTTTAGAAAATTTAGTGGTCAAAATCAGATTTTTAATAGTTCAGTGATCAAAACTCGACGATTCCAAAAATTTAGTGGCCATCTGTATAATTTGCTCTATTATACTGCAGAGTCAAATCAATATACATTGAGGGTTTGGCCTTTTTTTAGCTCTGCACCACCAACTCACGAATCCCGCCGACCGATGAATTCTTGCAATTGTAGCCGGAGACAATGACGGCACTCACTATAAATATAAACATTACTATAACACAGCATTTTCTAGGTCTTGATCTGATTGAAAGCTGAAAAAGGGATTTGTAGAGGAAAAAAAAGTGAGGAAAACTGATGGTTTAGGAGGAGAGTGGACAAGATTTACGGTCAAATTAACTAAAGAATTGGTAAGCTTGTTTGTAAAAAATGTTTAGGTTTGGCACTGGAAAAGTAGACACTATAACACGGTAAAAACTTATGGTCAAATTCTTCATTCTTATTGCCAAACTTCACCACACCACCGTATGCTGCACTTATTTCTAGGTACTATTTGGGAGACCTGTGAGAACAGAAATACAAGTATACAACTGTAGCTAAAATGCACCAACCTATGCCGTTGAGACCACTATTAATCGCTAGCACCATTTATTTAATACCACATATTCACAAGGTATGGGAGCGGATGGTCCCTGTAGCATTTATCCTTTTTATAATAATGTTTCAAGGATTCAACTTGTCATTTTTGTAATGGATAATTGCAGAAACCTCTCTTGAAGTTTTTAATAGTTGCACTCACCTCCCTTGAGAAGAAGGAACGAACATACGTTCAGAAATTTGAAATTCTAAAACATATAAAGTATACAACTAACTCAAAAAACTTTCCTCCACTAATATGCATAGAAACTTTTCAAAAATCAATAACAATATTTGTTTTGCGATTAGTTTGCTAGTTAAAAGTGAAGTAGTGGTGCCAAAAGAATGGCTTCATCAAGCCACTGAGAAAAATCATGGAATTCACCAAAGTGGCAAAATCAGAACAACCAAATGCCATAGTCAACACGCTACTTATCATCAATCTAAGAATTACTTTGATGCCTATTGCTATTGTACCTTTGTTTCTACTTTTTTCCTCCTTCCGTTTCATGAATGATTAAAATGAAGTGAACTCAACAAAAGCCATTAGAATTTTTTCTCTTATGGAACCTTATTTGGAGGTTTCTTTCCCCTGCATTTTTCTTACTTCTGCTTCTCTTCTATGCAAATAATATATGATTTGGATTGTCTTCTCAAGTGCTGTCATTTACAAAATGGCGCTATGTTGGAGTATCGATTGTCACCATTTTGTGGCGAACACTTGTAGTGCATAATCAGAGACGAAAAAAATCATTAATTTTGTTTAATTAGTTGTCATGAACTTGTTTATTGTCCTAATATTTTTTGCCTCATATTGAGATACTAACAACCTTAAATTCTTAGAATATAGAAATAAATTCACCTCATTTTATGTTAGTTATAGGCTCCAAATTTATGTTAGGGGAAGTTAGTGCTTTTTTCAAAATCTTAAAGGAGATGAGTGCAATTATCAGAAACCTCAAGGGAGGTTTCTACAATTATCCCTCTTTGTAATGTTTTTTGAGAATCCAACTTATTAAGAATAGTATTTTAATTGTGACGTTTATATTTCTCTTTTCAATTTTACCTTCATAAATTCAAAATTTGGATTTGAACATTAATATGCATATGATTAAAGGGATGGATTATATTAGAAGACGAGACTATATTAAAAGAAGATATTAAAATGTATTTGGACTTTCTTGATAAATGTTTCAAAATGAAAAGTATGACACTTTCAATAGGATGAGATAATAATTATGGTTTTGCTTTACATATATGCCCTTATTCCTTTTATTTCAGGGGACAAGTAGCGAAATGTACCCGAAATTTTGTACGGATATTTTTTAAATAAATGCTAATTATTTGCTTTCCATGTCTGCCCTAGTTCAGTATTTTTTTTTTATTTTAGGGGCAAGTAGTGAAACGTACATGAAATTTTGAACGGACATTTTTGAAAAGCTATTCCCTTAGTGAAACGTACACGAAATTTTGATGCTATACCACCAAACCTCTCAATCATTTCCCATAAAGAAAAGGGAAAATCACGAAAACTCCCACTAAGATTTGTGATGTTTTTCACTTTACCTTCTAACATTATTATTTTTTTGGCACTTTATCTCCTTGACTGGTAGTCAAAGCATTAAAGTAGTAACGACTGACGATTAAAAGCTAAATGACAATTGTATTCTTGGTAAAATAATGAATGAACAAAATTGCCTATGAATTCGGGTCAAGTAATATTTTTTTCTCAAAAATACCCTTCCCAAAAGAAAAAGGCCGACTCTTGCTAGTGTGTTTGCAAAGAAAAAATAAGAAAATTTGTACAACATTTTCAATTTGTACAACTTCATATTGGTCACCCCTTGTTGCAGATCTTGTTTCTCAACTTGCAAAATAGCATTTTCAATTCGTACAACTTCATATTTTTGCTTCAATCCTTCATGTTTCGCTTCCAATTTTTCATATTCCCTTTAACTACTTTAGTTTCTCTTTTTTCTCCACAATTCTTGATTATAATATAGCACAAAATTCTCTTCCATTGTCACAAAATTTGGGATCTACCCATTTAAAATAATCATATGCTTGATGATTCTAAAACAAAATAAAAAATATTTTTTCTAGAAGTTAAAAAGGTATTAATTTATCGTAAAAATCATATCTTATAATTTGAGCATCCAAAAAATCTCGTTTTGAGATTTTTCAGTATCCATGATCATCTTAAAGGTGGTAATTTTTGACAGGTATGCAGTTGTGACCATGGTTCAAAGTCGTGGTCGCGGTCACGGTCGCGGCCTGGAACGTTCCACATCGGTTTCGGCATATCGGTCGCGGTCTCGGTGAGACGCAAAATTTAAAGTATTTAATATTCTAAAAATTATTAATAATATAAAAAAGTATGCTAAACAAAAATAATAAAAAATAGCAAAAGAAATGGCCAAGTCAATCCGTCACGGTGTAACTCGGCCGATTTCTAGTCTTGACTCGGGATAACTCGGAGTGACTCGGTGTGACTCGGCCGAGTCAATCCGTCGCGGTGACGTCTCGGCCGATTTCTCGGCGAGTCAAGTATCTTGGTATCGTTTCGTCACGGTATCGTATCGGTAGGGCCGAGTCGTCACCGTCTCGGCCGAGACTTCGAACCATGGTTGTGACAGAGGCAAACAAAGGAATAGGATTTGAGATATGCAGGCAGTTAGCTTCTCAAGGAATCACTGTGGTGTTGAATGCCAGAGATGAGAGGCGGGGACTTGATTCTTTTCACAAACTCAAAGGGACTGACGCTCTTTCTAGTGATCTTCTCTTTCATCAGCTTGACGTTGCAGAACCATCTAGCGTTGCTTCCATTGCTGAATTCGTCAAGGCTCGGTTTGGAAGGCTTGACATCTTGGTATCATCAGAAATCCCATTTCTATACAGTATCATCAGTTCATTTTCAACAGAGTTTCTCTGTAATTATGTTGAGTAACTTCAGTTTAACTGAAGTTTCCAGTTTGATAATTTCTTGCTCTTTTGATGACCATTGAATAGTTAGGCATATATTTAGCTACTGTGTGGAAACAGTTTCCTCTTCTTTTAAATGCTATGGAACTATTAGAATCCTGTAATAGTTTACAAAATACAAGTTTGTTTTAAGCTCATACATGTCTACATCTTTCTTGTTTCAGGTGAATAATGTTGGGGTTGGGGGATCCATTGTTGATAGTGAAGCTTTTAAAAAGGCTGTAGTAAGTTTTCTGTGTAAATTAAAATTAGCTAAGATCGAGTTTGCAATTGGCTTCAAAATAGCATTTTTTTTTAAAAAAATTATTAGAACTTTGGAAAAAAGCATAAAAGATCCTCACTGGGCTAGCTTTTGACAACTTTTTTGATATTCCCTCACATCAAGCTAGAATGGTTAAGCATCTCTATTTAAGTTTGTTGTGAGCTTTCGGTTACTGCTACTATCTCCTGCTACCTTCCTTGAGGGTTATGGAGAAATTTCTAAAATTATTATGATTTTTAAAAAAATTCTACAAAAGGGGTATTTTGTGTACTGGTTTCTGTTTTTGGGGTGATCGCATTTATCAAATGCGAGCTCCTTGAGCTCGCATTTGGTAAATGCGAATTGCCTTAAATTGTGTAACAGCAAAAGTAAAACAAAAAAAAAAAAAAAAATAGGTAACCTCGCATTTCAGAAATGCGAGGTACATGACCTCGCATTTCACAAATGCGAGGTACATATAACTCGCATTTGTGAAATGCGAGGTCATGTACCTCGCATTAAACGACAAAACCTCCTTGTCCAGTGGGCGCTGCAAGCTGCAATTTTACAGTTATGATTATTGCTAGTGATCAAGTATGCACTATGTACCTATGTTGTTTGCTTTCCAATAACAGGATTCTAGATTTTGCCTAAAAATTATTCTTTTTGCTTCAGTTGTAATGCCATTCTGTCTTGCTTTATGAATTCATTGAAAATTGTAAATGAATTCTTGATTTACAATTTGCAATGCAAATTTCTACAAATTTTACTGCTTAAGGCTCTAAATTCATCACAACAGGAAAAAAAAAATCCCATAATATTGACATCAATAGTTGATAATAATTTGGGGGAATAAATCAACACCAATCTAGCAAGCTTTTTGGTTGGACTTTATGTTGCATCCGATAAATACGAATTCCTAGAAAATTGCATAAAAATTGTAATAATTTTTAAATTACTTTTTAAATTTGTTTATTTGTTAAATTCATTCTTAATAATTTACCATAAACTCTTTGTTCTTAAAAAATATATGTAGCTGATGTTGTAAAGTGTAATAATCTAGTACGTCAACAATTTTTGCAAAGTGTATTAATCTAGTAATTCAATAATTTAAGTATCTATAAACTAATTGAGAATTCGTAGTTACTCAACAACTTATATTAAAAGTAACATATTATATACCGCATAAAAAAGAAAAGTTAGCAATTATTATTTATAGTGAAATAAAAAATAAGAATGAACAAGAATAGTATTTTATTATTTTGTTATTGATACTAGTAATAATTGATTAATCAATTTCTCTAATTTGCTATCATGTAGTGGAAAAGTTAAATTTCTTAAATGACATTTATAATACATTTATAAACTTGTACATAAATAAATGTATTTATGTATTGATAAAAAAACTGTAAATGTATAAATGTATTATATTATATATAATACGTAATATAAATTTATTTATAAATGTATAAATTATAAATGAATATTATAAAAATTTATAAATTATAATTTATAAATATATATTAATATTATGTATAAATGTATAATTAATATTATTTGTAATTTATAATTTTTATTGTTTAAATATTTATATACATTTATGCATTTATAGCAGCAAAACTTAACTAATGAGAGGGATTTATTCATATTCCATTTTATTTTAATAGTGAAAACGCCTTTTTACGCGAAAATCGACACTTTTATGTGAAGATTCTGGGTTATTCAACATTTCACTTATTAAAATTGCTAAGCATACTCTTAATTTCGATACCTTTTTACGCGAATGTATGGGTCTGTAGATGTCAACCCCCGGTTACTCGGTATGTGAATCATTGGAGTAGAAGATTAATATATATATTTTTTCTCTGTCTCTTTTTTTTTTTGAAATGATTTCTTTTCCCTCTAACATCATTAAAGGAAGAATTTGGCCTTGTTTTGACTATATCAATCACTTACTTATAAAATGAAGTGAAAATGAGAAATATCATTAACCTTGCAAATTTGTAAGCATAATTTTTCTTATTTAACCGAATATACTTTCTAAGCATAATAATTCTTGCCAAACAAAATAAGGACTAAACCTTCCAAAATACATATAGCATTCTATCCAATGGAACAGTTTGAGCACTTAAAATGTGAACATTTTGGCCATTAATATTGGAAAATATATTTAGGAAAATTTTGACAGAGTTCCCCATAAAAATGGACAAAACTCCCTGCCAACAACCTCAAGACAATATTTCCAAATAAAAGTTTAAGCCATAGACAATCAAATTCATGCATTTCAAGACACAATAACCACAAAATGTATGTAATCCCCCCCCCCACACTTAAAATCTACAATGTCCTCATTGTAGAGGAAGGTACAAGAAAACAAAACTTCCCACTTGGTAAGTGGTGATGCAGTTTCAACCCCTTAATCCTCACGACCATCCAAACATCAAGGGTACTAATTATCTTATAGGTAGAACAAGAAACTCCAATAAGAAAACAACAAAGGTTGAACCGAACACAATAAAAGAAAAATAAAGCAATAAAAGATGGAATCCTCGGAAGGTCTTCATGACTGCGCAGAACGAGGGTCTACTGCCTCCTCAGCTCCCTGAGATGTACCACTAGGCCCCTCCTCTTGATGAGGGGTAGGAGTAGGTGAGCGGTGAATCTGGAAATGATCCTCCATTGCTCGAAGGCGACGATCCTGCCTGTCTAGTCGCTCAGTCATCATCCGCTCGGTCTGGTCAATGCGCTCCATCACACGTGTCTCCATGCAGCAGATGGCATTGAGGATCTCTTGCAACTTGGATCGCGGCGGAGGCGGTGGTCGTGGAGTGGGAGGAGGAAGGGTCTGCTGTGCCTCCGTCTCTTGAGCTTGCTCTTGTTGTTCAGTGTGAGGTGGAGGCTGAGTGGAGGTCGAAGCTTCTCTTGTGTCCCGAACTAGAGCAGCTCCAAAATCCGTAGGAATGCCTAAAGCCTTGAGTATAGAGGCATTGACCTCTTCAGCAGACCGAGTCACCACTGCTCGTTCGGTTCCAAGAGGAACCTTGAGCTTCTCAAAAATGAGGGAGAGGAGCCGGGGGAACCCGAAACATGTATGACCGGCCCCCATGCGAGCTGTGGTCCTCATGTAACTGATAATGATGCTGGGCAGAGGAATTCCAGTCATATGATTACCTATACCATGCATCATTTTATCGAGGAAGTATAGGTCACTGTTGCGGAGCTCCCGTTTTCCACTCCGTTTTGGTACCACATTGAAGGCAAAAAGATAGAAAATCAGGTGGTACCTATGCTCGAAGGAATCGGCATATACGGTGAGCTTTTTCGAACTTCCTCGCTCACGGTATTGACCCTTAAGACGTGCCAAAGCTTCTCCCACTTGCCATGGGTCACGAGCCTTGAACTCCTTAGTCAATTTGATATCTTCTCCTGAGTCTTTGAGTTTGGCCCACGTGGCAACTTTGTCTCGAGTGAGAGCCACTCGTTTGCCTCGGACCCAGGATTGGATCAGATTGCCACTATGGCTATGTTTGTCTTCCACATTGGCATAAAACTCTCGGATCAGGTTAGGATAGTAATGCTTGGGCAACTTCAGTATGTCCTCCCAACCAAGTCGCTTGAAGGCCGTGGAGATCTTGTAATGGTCATCCACCTCCGGCGCCAAGTGCTTCTCAACTATTATTTCTTTGTCTAAACCGGCTTCGTACCACTGCTGATTCTCAATTGATGTGAAACGTGTGGTATCGTAGTTCGGAGGTGGTTCGTCACGACTGGTAGATGCCGTCTTACGCCTAGAACGAGGTGGGGACTGAGGAGAAGGAGATTCGTCTTCAGGCGACTCCTCTTGTAAAGAGGGTGTATGTTCCTCACTCGATGAAGGTGTAGGAGTGCGAATCACTGCCCTTCGTGTGCGAGCCATGATGCCTGGATTACAAACAAGATTCAACACAAATTAGAAGCAATACAAAACATAACAAACACAATTGTCTTAATGAGTTAAGAAAATTTCGGCAGAGTTTCCCCTTGAAAAAGGGCTAAACTTCCTGCCAGCTGCACCCAAAAACAAGCACAGAACCTGGTTAAATAATTTTAGATACAGTGGTGGGCATGTATAATATGAATTTCTATCCCCATTGTTAACACATGGTTTGAACAATCCACTTTTCGATTTTGTGAATCCCATCTTTCAATTAGAAGGTCATTTAAAAGTTCAATCTCATGTTGTCAATGTTAAGCTTTCAAGTAGTTGACATATAGAAGTAAAATGACCCAAATTAAGAGTTCATGTGCATAAAGCTAAAAATTAAGAAATGTCAGCTGCACAATAATACCAAATCCACGAAGCTTAATGATAATTTCAGGTGCCTTTGAGGCTCAAATAACTCATCTTCACCTAGTTTATTATTCTAAGCAACTGATAAAACTTTTAGAGACCAGTCGGTTCAACATTGCAAATTTAATATTGTCAATATCCAATAATTATGGTTGCAGAAAACCACGTATCTTCTGATATTGGGAGAAAACCTGAGTAACTAGTGCATCCTATACAAGTAAAATTCAGGAGCCAAATGAGGAATGCTCTTTGCGAGAAACAAAAGTTTGTGACACGCCACATTATATATACTGTTTACGACTCTTTGAATTATTGCAGCACCAAGCTTAATGAGTAGTTAAACGTGATTTCCTCCGGTGTATCAAAAAATTTGTCTAGATGAGTAGTTAAACAAGACATTTATACAATTAGTAGAAAAGCATAACTCGGATCCTTTTTGATAAAGATGCGAGTAAATAAAAATTGCATAATGTAGCACAATTCTAAATAAAAATTACAACAATTATACAATTACCAAAATATTGACAAAAATTGAAAAATAATGAAAACTGGTACGTGCCTTAAATTGCAAATAAAGTTGCAAATTGTTACCTCAACTGGTTGGAATGATGGAGGAAGATGATAAAAATGGAAAAATTGAAAAATCAGCGACCCAAATTAGTCCCCAAATTGAAGAAATGGATTTGGGCCCTAATTTTTCGTTGAAGATCAAAACACCACAAATTTCTGTTTTTGATTGTAGAAAACTCAGGGTTTAAGCGCAAAAGAGGTTGAAAGATGTTTTATGATGAAAAAACAGATGATAATTGGTCGAAATGGAAGATTGGTGAGGGTGGGGAAGGGTTTCGTTAGGAGGAATGCGAGAAAACTGGAAAAAATGACGAACCGAGGCCGCGGGTGACTGTATAATGCTAAGGATCCGAGCTCGGATCTAACTGTGTTTGTTAGATCCGAGGGCGGATTCACAATTTTCAGTATCATGATTTCGAGGGTCCGAGCACGGATCCGTGTTGATCGTCCCTCGGATCCGAGATGTCTCGGATCACCGCTCCCGGTAGTTCAGACGAGCCCTCGTATCCATCATAGTTTTTTGGATCCGAGGGCGGATTCACAATTTTTGGATTTTGAGTTCGAAGATCCGAGGTCGGATGTGTTTTATCACCCCGCGGATCCGAAAGGGCTCGGATCATCGCTCACGGTAGTTCAGACGAGCCCTCGGATCTATCATAGTTTTTTAGATCCGAGGTCGGATTCACAATGCAAGGGTTTTTTGTTCGACGATCCGAGGTCGGATGTGTTTTATCACCCGTCGGATCCTAAAGGGCTCGGATCATCGCTCACGGTAGTTCAGACGAGCCCTCGGATCTATCTGAGTTTTGTTGGATCCGAGGTCGGATTTGTAAAGTGAAAGCCATGGGTTCGAATGATCCGAGCGCGGATCCTTTCTGGGTTTTTTGGATCCGAGCTCGGATCGTTTCGACCCTGCATCATTTACAGAAACTGCAATTTCCACCAAACTTTTTCTCCAATTTTCACCAAATTCGGAAATACACATTTGACAACCTGTTCATCAAATCTAACCCCCCACGCAAGTGTAATATACCAAAAACACAATATCCAACCAATCAAAACACATCAAACATGTCCACATTTCAAATCAAGGCGTGAGGTTCTTTGATCTTTTTTACACATTTACACCAAAATGACACCTTTAGGTCTCGTATGCACATTGAATGAGTCCATGTGCAATTATAAACATGTTTTCACCGAAACTCACTGGAACATTCATGTGGTGGCCATTTTATATGCTCCATGAATATATATATATTCATATATATATATATATATATATATATGTATATATATGTTTATATATATACATCTACTATCTTTTGAAAAAAATTGGACAGAATCTCCCCTTAAAAGTGGACTAAACTCCCTGCCAGCAAATCCAAAGTCATGAACATTTAATCTAAGCAATATTTCCGACAACTTGTCCAAATACAAAACATAAAACTACTCCAAGTCCCACACATTTTTCTCCCCTACACTTAGAATAATATTCATAACAGGAGCAACCAATTACAGTTTTGAACATCAATGATGTCCAAGTTTTCCATGCGTGCCACATCCTCTGGGTTTGTGTGCTCTTTGTGTGCGACGTGGCTGGGCTGGCATCACTATATCGACTTGCGTAATTTGTGACTCAAGTCTTTGATCAAGTGCTTGGGTACTTTGGCCTGCATCTGTACCTCCCACATGTTGTTCACCACTGCCATGGAGCTCGTCTGTATTGGGCGTAAACGCCTCCATAAGTACTGGGGACCTAGAATGACCAAAAGGTCCGGTAGAGGTGCCCTGGTGCTCAGTAGCCTGTGACCTTCCATCAAGTCCGGTTTGGACGGTGGGTTCTGGTGATCGAAATCTACGACGGCGTCCACCGCCATGCTGACCTCCGTGAACATTCCTAGGAGCTCTTTCAACGCGATTGGGGTCGGTTGGCTGTGGAATTTGCTGTGGCACTCGTGAAGGGCGAAATGCAAGTCGGGATGACTCCCCTACAGTTTCCAATGTCATGGATGCAAAGTCCTTCATTGCATTAAAATAATTCGCGTGCTGTTCGTCACTCTGCGTTAGAGAGGTCTCTGCCATGTAATACACCTGAGTCATAGCATCCATCTGGAGTGCAAATATGTGGATGAATAAGGAATAATAGAGTTAAATCTATATCGACAACTCCCACATGTTGTATTTAACTAGTTGTAAGGAAAACTGACCAGATATTGTGTTCTGGCGCTATCACCCTGAAAGCCCTCCGGTAAAATGAGCTGCCTAGTAGGATTTGAAACATATACCACTGTTCGCTCGCGATACCACTGACGATACTCATCGGATGGATATGTGGGATCTTCAGCTACAACACCATCTTCCACATGTGAATGACGATCAGTCCACACCTCAACATATGCTCGATGTGCAGTTAACCAGTCTTGGTTCCCCTTGCCACGACGATCAAGAGAATGCAGTTCCTGTTGATTTTCGGTCAATCTTAGATCAGGCACGGGCTGATGATATCCGAACTGTCTCATAACTCGATTGGAAAGATGTGGCTCGACAACTTCCCAACATATGAGATACGTGACAGATGTCCAAATGCGGCGTCCTGCAGTACAATAGGGAGGCAGAGAAGCGAGAATATCGTCCGAGTATGGCTGCCATATGAACTGCAAGGCCAATAATTATTCAATGACATAACCTTCAACCAGCATATGACCCTAATTTTAATGGAAAAAAGTGCTGTGCCATATAACGGCAAAGGACCCAATCGTAAAAGCATCAAATGATGTTACTGTACCTCTCGGGCCCGTAAGCCCGTCAACTGATCTCGGAATATAGATACAACATGTCTTGCAACTCTATGCACATCAAATTGAACATTCCACCTGCAGGGAACAAATTAGAGTCGTTGTGTCTTAAAGGCGAAAATTTTGATTTTTATTAGTATTATATACATATATTTGATATACATACCGAGCTCCATATGGACCAGGATAGTGCTCTAACGGATGCACTCGATCAGGGCGAACTGTTGGTATACGTTCCCACGCCCATAGCTGTATTTAAATTGTATTTGAATATATTAATTGACCATGTAAACTCCTCTATAGTTAAATCTAGACACTTTGAACGAGACAAATGTACCTGAAGCAACATCAATGGTCCCGCAATGGACGATCTATAGGGAGATGTGGCGCTACACAATGATCGATACAAAGTTGCTAATATCGCACTACCCCAGCTATATTGCCCAACAGTTTCCAAATCTCGTAGTAATGGCATATACAACAACGGGACTTTATTATCAGATTTATCTGATAATAAATGACCGCCTAATAGCAGAAGCAGGTATATGCGGGCCCGCTGTCTACAGTGGACATCCGAAGCATCGGGTGGCAACCCTGCATCTAATACTCTAGATAAACACCCCAATTTCAGCCGTCGCCCATCAAAATCTGACATCAAGGGAGAAAAACCAAGCAACTCCTCACATAAATTCACCCACTCCTGAACACTATGAGTTGTATCTATCCCTATAACTGGAGGACCATCTATGGGTAGACCCCACAGAACCTCAACATCCTGTAAGGTAACTGTAGTCTCTCCAACGGGGAGATGAAAGGTATGAGTCTCGGGCCGCCATCGCTCCACTAAACTAGTGATCAAAGCATGATCGAGCATCATATATCCACAGTCAAGCACCCCTTCAAAGCCAGCCAATCGAATATAATGCCGAACAGTCTCTGGGATAGGTGTATGATCCCAAAAATGCCTATCACATCGTCTGACATCAAGCTGATCACCTAGAATGTGCCCGTCAAATATAGAACGTGCCCGGTGTGCAGTGCCAGCTGAGATGATATCATACACAAATGGGCCTGGATGCAGGACTGCCCCCGTAGAAATGTCGGCCATACCTCTGACAACAATAGTTGCAAATACATTATGTAACATATAAGCCTACACACATTTGAATAGAAGAATAAGAGTTTCTTCAACTAATGCAACACTTTAAATACAGAGCTGCTAAAAATAAGGTCAAAATTATGACCCGTTTGAAACATTGATCAACAACATGTATCTCATAAATCATATTAATTTCATAATCCCAAAAATTACAGATATCATAGTACACTGGTTCATATCCCTAAAACGGATGACATCAAGCTCTAAAATTTGGACAATTTCTTCTATTATGGCCCGATTGATGACAATTTGTACATCTTCTTGGCTCCTCTGGGTCTCTCTCATCCATCTCATTCCGAATTCTTCTAGCTCGTACCCTTCCAGCCCGACGTGCAACATATTTACTACTATCTGCCCGCAGCTCCCAATCTGGTTGGAACCAAGTATCCGGATGTGGCAAAGGGCTAAACTTTCCTGAATACTGCACCGCCCACCGCCTATTTGTAAATTGGGGATCTACAAGTGCACCAGGATTATCACCTCGGTGCCTGCACACGGCCATCACGTGCGAACAGGGAAGTCTGTAGCACTGCCACTTACCACAAGAGCATGTTTTATCAAAATACTTTACCGTTTGTGTATTACCCCCTTTACCATCCACACGTCTACCAGTCACAATTTTGTACACCCCCGATGAGCCATCGAACTCAACAACCCTGTGGGTTCCCGCTTTCAGGTCCGAATTCTTAAACCGCCGCCATATCTTTGGAGGAAATGGATAACGGCAATGTCTAGCATCCTCTCTTCTTGTTTTAAACAACTCTGACAAGGGTTTATTTTACGTATTTTTAGTGTGTTTTATTAGTTAATTTTGGTTTGATTATTTAGTTTTATAACTAAAATAACTAAGGTTTTGGTAAAAAACTACATTTTATGTTAAAGTGGCTAAATATTGCATTTTATGGATTTTTATGGGAAAAACTTCATATTTTGTAGGTTTAATGATTCAATCATCAAATGAAGTGCATTGAGAAGATATTTGGATGATTGAAGATGGATTAAAGTGAGGAAAATAAAATATGAAGTGTAAAAGGAAGAAATGCAATTTGAGGACAAAAATCAAGAAAAGTCAGCTTTGACAACTCAGACATATTTTCGTATTTTGACTATATCAGGAGCTACAATGATCGGATCAAGGTGATCTTGGTACCATTTTGAAGCTAAGAGATATATCTACATTTGGTATGAAGACATCAAAGTCCAATTCATCCGTTTTCATAGTCCAAAAGTTGAAATACCGAAATTCAACTCAGCTGTCCAAAGTGGAAAACAGAGTTCCGACCAGTGTTTAGTATTTTGATCATATCTCAGTCTACAAAGCTCCGATTTGGATGATTCTTGAAGCATTGGAAAGCTAACTCAAAGATCTACAACTTTGGTGTTTTGCACAAAAGCCAGTTCGGCCTGCATCATGGAGAAAATGGCAGTTGAAGTAAGGACAAAGTGAAAACGCGAGTGCACAAAACGCGAGTTGTAGACGCGTTTTGTAAAGGCGCGTTTTCTGGCCGAAATTCTGCAATTTGCTCAGTCAATTCTCTTGTGTTCATACCACTTTCCAGCTATAAGTTGCAAGAGAATTCGGTGCACATGCTTCAGAAGACAAAAGGGCAGACAAGGTGGCTTATTTTCAAGTCAAAAACATTTGTTATTGACTATCCTAACAAAGTTGAGATTTGGGAATCAAAATGTGGAATTTGACTTGGAAAAATGGAGCTCTTAAGCAGTTTATATGCAGAGACATTTTGGGTGGTCTGAGAAGGGGGAAATATACGGGAGAAGCTTGGAGTCTGCAGAAATGTAGTTTTTCCATTCTCTTATTGTTAGATTAGTGTAGTATAGTTTAGCTAGTAGTTCATCCTTCTTGTATATTGCTAGCTAGGCAGAAGATGAAGAAGGAGGAAGATGGAAAGAGCTCATGTGACAAGGGTTATTTTTCCTCCAACTCTTTATCTTTTGTATTTGATTCCAAATTTAGTTAATATCAAGTTCTGGATTTTATGTTAAATATGTGTATCTAAAGTTTAAGCCTTGGGTTTGGTTGAACTTTCTATAATTGTTAGTATTTATTATTTGGTTATTTGTTTGCTATGATTTGAGCAAGTTATTTAGCACTTTGGCTCTTTAAATCATGATTAATCTGGTACCATTAATTCTGATTATCTAAGGTGTTATTTCTGCAATGAAAATTGAGATTTAACATTAGTTCAAGAAGTGCTAAACATAGGGAGTACACTCACGAGAGTAGAGGTGCACCTATGTGGTTTTTAGTGATTCATTTCATGTAATTTCACTGAAGAAATGAACTTGTAGCTAATTTCATAACCATGAGAATAGATATGGATTAGTTATAAGTATAATTGATTCACTACGAAAGTAGGATTCAAATGCATAAGGAAATTACACCATAATTAGCCTAGATGTAGTATTCAATGATCCAAATATAACACTTGCATGAGTAGTTAGGGATACCACAACCTAAGGAGCTTTTATTTGTTAATTTCTTGTATAAGTGCAGTAGGTTAAATTTCTTATCATTAATTGATAGTCTAAATAATAAAGAAACTTTTAGTAATACCGGTAATTGTTCACTCTTCCCTGTGGGATCGACCCGATATATACCCTAAACTACTAGTTGATCTGTATACTTGCAGTGAACGGGTGTAATTCGGTATTTTTTAGCTTGCACGTATGTAAAATACCCGTCAAACTCAACAGTCCGATGAAATGTCATATCAATACAAGCCCGGATAGGCAAATGACGAGCTCCTCTAAGTACATTATTATAACTTTCGGAAATGTTGGTTGTAAGAATACCCCAACGGTTCTCACCGTCATGTGTTAGACACCACTTCTCAGCTCCAATGTTAGACAGATAACTCCATGCATCTGGAAACATGTTCCTCAATTCTCGTTTGAATGCCCGCCACTTGCGCAATTGTCTGGCTTTTCCCATTGCCCAACATAACCTTCTAAGGTGCAAGCCTTTGAAGTGACTCATTAGGTTACTCCTAACGTGTCGTAGACAAAATCTATGAAAGGCCAAAGGTTCTTGCCAATAGTCATAATGTGTCATGGCATGGATGATACCATTATGCCGATCCGAAATGACACAAATAGGATACCGATCACGGGCCACATTGTATCTTAGTTGTTCCATGAACCAAGACCAACTACAAATAGTTTCTTCGTCGACAATGGCATAGGCTAGCGGAATAATGTGGTTGTTGGCATCTTGCGTAACTGCAACAAGTAGTTTGCCTTTATATTCGCCCCGCAGATGAGTGCCATCAACACATATAACCGGTCGACACGTGTGAAATGCATCAATAGCCGGTCCAAAAGCCCAGAAGACATACTTAAATGTCTTCAGACGATCCGTACTATCAGAATGGTGCAACCACCTGATCACAGATCCCTGATTTGACTGCATAAGTGCATCAACATATTTCGGCAGTTCAGCAAAATTGGCATCCCAAGAACCAAATATAAGTTCAATAGCTTTGCGTCTGCCGTACCAAGCCTTTTTATAGGACACATCCACCTTCAAAACTTTCTTGACATGGCTTACTATATTCTTTACTTTAAACCCAGGATCATCTTCAATGCTACGAACTATGTGTCTAGCAATAACCGAAGATGTAAGACTAGCATTGCTATTACTCATCAAATCACCAACACAATTATGGTCGTTGACCCATTTGGTTATTTGCCACAGTCCATGAGTCTTTTTTTTCACTGCTCGGACACACCAGTCGCATGGAGGATACGATACGTTGGCCACAGTGGTGGTGCTCCTTTCAAATGCAGATTTACATTTGGCAACCCAAGTATTACTCTTACTCTCAACAACCCTAAACTCCCTATTATGATTGATAGACCACATTCTAATAGCCCTGCTCAGCTGTTGTTTGCTCTCAAATCTCATATGTAGACATATGTGATTATTATCCTCACTAAATGTCACAATACGTTCCAACCCACTTTCATCAGTGAATTGGTCGTCATCATTTATATTTCCAAGGTTAGAGAAGAATTCGAATCCTCGTGGAACATACGAAAGGTTGGCAAATGCAGCAAAGGGCTGTTGGTTCCCAAGATCCTGGTGGACTACACGTCTTTCATTTTCGCCATCTGAGTCACTGTCTGACACATCTACCGACTCAGATTCTTCCACATCTTCTACATCATTTTCCAAATCATCATCTATCAATGTGTTACAATGACTTGGACCAGCAGTCGAATCGAAGCCATAAGAAGGCACATGATTCGGCGATACGTGGTCTCTAAAACTTTGAATCGAGTCAAGGCCTTCAACATATTCAACATCCGTCCTTAAGCCTGACGTGAACCGTGGCTCTACCACGTCCCTAACACAATCCCCATGTGGTCGTTGTGATACCGATGCTGTCTCTGGTACCACTGTACTAGAGTAGGATCGATACCTAGTTGGATCCATGCATGCATGGACAAGCGACATCATCGGCCCAATATTGGTAGTTGGTGGAATGAATGTGCTACTGACGAGAGGATTTTGGACTATTTCCTCCTTCTCGATATAAAGTTCAGCGATGTATGGGACAAGTTCGTTCCAGACATCATACATTATCTCCAGAGTTTCATCATCCACCACTGGAGAGACATTATAAGAAGTACGGCCACAAGGTTGGCGGAGAAATAAATTCAACTTGAACAGCCCCCTATCGACCCCCATGTATTCATAAATTCTATCCACCAACTCATCATATCCAATTCTATGCCGTAATGAGAATGTACGGTTGGAAGTACGAGGCAAATAACAAATTGACCCATCTTCATAGTGTATTTTACCTCCCCAATAAAGAGATACTCGCAGAGGTCTTTCTATAGACATATCAAAGAAAACAATCCCTATGTTGGAAAAAATAAATTATAATTAGTAGTACAAAACTATGTAAAGTGTATTAATGTAGAAGGTCACCAATTTTTGTAAAGTTTATTAATCTAGTAATTCAATCATTTAAGTACCTATAAACTAATTAAGAATTCGTAGTTACTCAACTACTTATAATAAAAGCAACATATTATATACCACATAAGAAAGAAAGGTTAACAATTATTATTTGTAGT
Source organism: Coffea eugenioides (assembly GCF_003713205.1). Taxonomy (NCBI): domain Eukaryota; kingdom Viridiplantae; phylum Streptophyta; class Magnoliopsida; order Gentianales; family Rubiaceae; genus Coffea; species Coffea eugenioides. The sequence goes on from NW_020864076.1 coordinate 39,440, forward strand.
GAAATACAAAATAAGAATGAACAACAATAGTAGTTTATTTTTTTTTCCTATTGATACTACTAATAATTGATTAATCAATTTCTCTATTTTGTTATTATATATTTGAAAAGTTAAATTTCTTAAATGACATTGAATTCAACATTTGGGAAAAAATCTTTTACTCACATACATTTTTTTGTATAAAATAAAGCAATACGAAATTAAGAAATAAACAAATTTTGACTAATCTAGTCTACTTATTTAAACAATTGTTTAAAGAAAAAAAGGAAGAATTTAAAAAGAAAATTAACAAATATGATACATTAAAAGGGGTATATTTTTCCAAACATATCATTCAAGAGGGCAAAATGCCTATTATTATAGTTTAGGGGATAAATTGTAACTGGGTAAATAGTTTATAGGGATTTTTTGCATTTAACCCTTTATCAAACGAAAAAATTGTAATTTATTATTCCTAATAGATATATATATTTTGAAAAAATTACTTTTTATTATATATATTTTGCAATATATATATATTACACATTGTCATTACTTTTTTTAAAACAAAAATTTGATAGAATCTCCCCTTAAAAGTCTAATTACTTTATTTAATGCTCACAAGAGCTTAGCGAAGGCTTTTATTGTGAAAAATTGGAAGTTTTATGGATGAAATGGAAAATTAAGGTTTCGGTGAGAAGGGGGAAGAGTAAATCTGGAAACGGAGGAACCGAGCCCTCGGTTTCAGACATATTGCCAAAGGATCCGAGCACGGATCGGTTCTTGAAGCCCTCGGATCCCACAAGCCTCGGATCCGTCTCACCAGGAACACAGACGATCCCTCGGATCCGGCCGGGTTTACTTGGATCCGAGCTCGTATCTTATGGATCCGGGGTCGGATTTGTCTGGATTGACTTCGATCCGACCTCGGATCTTACTTCCTCTGCACTAACTGCAGAAAGTGCCATTTGCCAAACTTTTTCTCCCTTTTCCAAACTAATTGTCAGACTAACCATGGCAAGCTAATGCGACTCAAACCGAAAGAACAACAACGATTCATAAATTGCCAAAACATAACAGCCAGCTCAATTCAGCAAAACAAAAATCATGTTGTAACAACAAACAAACTGACAAACAAAAAAAAGAGATAAATTCATACCTCTTATGGCAAATTGGGAGGGAGGGGGGAGATGCACGGATTCCAGACAGCTTGGCAGGAATGGGACAGGTTGGTTTCAGCGGTTTTTTGAATTGGGTTTCAGACTGAGCTTTGTTGCCTTTTTTCTTTGTTGGTTTTTTTCTTTTCCGCAGAACAATAATGCGAGGTACATGACCTCGCATTTCTGAAATGCGAGGTACATACAACTCGCATTTGTGAAATGCGAGGTCATGTACCTCGCATTTCTGAAATGCGAGGTTACCTATTTTTTTTTTTATTTTTTTTTTTACTTTCGCTGTTACAAAATTTAAGGACAGTTCGCATTTACCAAATGCGAGCTCAAGGAGCTCGCATTTGATAAATGCGAACACCCCAAAAACAGAAACCAGTACACAAAATACCCCCTTTGTAGAATTTTTTTAAAAATCATAATAATTTTAGAAATTTCTCGAGGGTTATGTGGATTGTGATATATTCATCCTCATTAATGAACATTGACCAATGAAGACAGGGGGGGCTGACGTGACTGGAAGGAGATAATCACGGAGACATATGATTTATCAACAGAATGCTTGCAAATAAACTACTATGGTGCAAAAAGAATGGTTGAAGCCTTCCTCCCGCTTCTCCAACTATCTCCATCACCAAGAATTGTGAATGTATCCTCAAACCTGGGGATGTTAAGGGTATCGTACTTGTCAATATGTAATTCTTTGAATGTATGATTTTTCATCATGGAAGAGAGTGTTATTGAGCTTGATAAAAATATTGTTACTGATCCAATTAATGATAAGCTAGGCTGAAAATTACTGGAACCGCTTGATTGACACAATTCTGCGCCAATTGAGTTACCTTTATGAGTTTTGACCTTTCAGTAGTTGAATTTTGGCACAGAGACTCTAGATTTAGTGAACTTTGTTTTTCACTGGCTTGCCTTCTTCTGAAACTGAATGAAATATTCTCCTAACAGAGTTTGATAAAGCTATTCCAGAAAGTTTCAGTTGTACAAACAAAAATATAGTTGGCTGTTTACTACTGATTGTCATCATCGGGGTTCAGCAGTGATCCCCTGATAACCTGCAAAAACCATTGGGAGTTGAACGTCTAGGTCTCTTCAACTAACGATTCGAAGTCTCTCCTCAGAATCTTTGCATTTGGTGAAGATGAAAATTAATTGCCAAAACAGCTTGTCTTCAGCCTGGATAGTGTAAAATATGACAATTGGTTTGGCTTTACTGGTAATTTGCAACTCATGTAACAATTAACTCTCATTTGTAACCATGTTTCAGAACGTACCTAATGAATGGGCTAAAGGAATCTTCAGGGATGTTGATAACCTCACAGACGAGAGGGTGAACGAGGTACTAAATGAATATCTTTCAGACTTCAAAGAGGGCTTGCTTGAAGCCAATGACTGGCCTACAGCGTACACCCTAGCCAAAGCGAGTATGAATGCTTACACAAGGATTACTGCTGAGAAGTTCCCTAGTTTCAGGGTCAATTGTGTCTGTCCCAGCTATGCGAAAACAGATATAAACTTCAATACTGGCATATTGACGGTAGAAGAAGGTGCTGGAGCTCCATTGATGCTAGCTTTACTGCCCGATGATGGTCCTTCTGGGGCGTTCTTTATTCGCAGGGAATTGTCATCTTTTGAATGAAAATGATTATTTATAGAAACAGATACAGATAATTGCAGCATCTGAAGGCAATCTCATATATTTTCTTATTAAATGGGCAGGACCTGTACTGTAATACATTTTGTTCAAGTTCAGTTCATTATTCCCCTTTCCTGTTTGTCCTATTTCATAGCCAGTATTTAAAAGTGAAGGACTAATGTGCTACAATTAGAAAGCTTTTTTTTTTGGGTTCAGAATCTCTTAAGTGTCAAGTTTTCATCAGTATGAGCAAAAGGAAACAGGGACCAAACTAAAAGATTCTTCAAAAAATTCATATCAAGAGTCCAGCACCCTTTGCTGAAGTGTATTAAGAAAATAAAGGCATGGTTTGGTCTCACTTCCTTTTCCATGGACGTTAGTTACTCCTTGTTTCCACTTCAACTGTTCTTCTTGCTTTCCTCCTTGTCTTGTTAAGGTAAGAATATGCTGAAATATCAAATGGGCATCTGGCATGATTAGTTAAATATAATTACCAGCTGATCTGATTGTTTAGAATGTGAAATGATATATCTGTATATCAACAGATTCATAGATGTATCGAGCCCAATGGACGGCAGATGGATAGATGCCTTAAGTGCACGAATTAGCTTACCATTTCTGAACAAGTCAACGCCGTAATTTCATGCATACTGGTTGGCATTTGGCAATTGAATACCTAACCAAGGGCAAGTCCAAATTCCATGCTTGCCATTCCCTAGTGATTTGTTTATTTTTTTTCCTTTCCTTTTTCTTTGGGTGGGAGTGGTTTTCTTGAAGATATGCAGCTTTGACAAAAGCTAAAAAAGAGATTGGATTGTAGGTATGCAGGGAGTTTACTTCTTTTGATATCATTGCGGTGTTAACCGTCAGAGTAGAGGAGAAGGGACTTAATGCTCTTCACAAGCTCAAAGGTCTAATGGCTTTTCTGAATTCTGATAATATTGTGCTTTTTCATTAACATGAAGTAGGCAATTCTTGAAGTGTTGCCTCCCTTGCCGCATTCGCCTGGATATGTTGGTATGATCAGAAACCCCAATACTCTTGTGGCTTGTGTACGTGTATAAACCAGTAGGTAATTTACTTTGGAAGCAAATGGCAACCTCGTCACTATATTCTATGCATACATAAGATATAAAGTTAAAAGAAGATTCTTGATCAGATGCAATTTTAGTATTGTCTAATGTTCCTCATTGACTTGAGAAGGTGGTTGAAGCAGGATAGAAACGAATCAAGAAAACGAAAAAAAAAATGCTCAATAGTGGCTCCCATTTGACATTGTTAAAATTAGACAGAGCCAAATGATTCGGATTATTTAATAATTTGGCTCATCAGATCCTCAACAGTACAACCTGGCAACCATTTAAATAACTGTTAAAATGAAATGGCATTTCCAAATTTCCAAGCCTTTTGAAGGAGTAAAACACATTATCGAGATTCCTCTGAAACACATCTTAATTCACCACTAATGGCTGAAACAAGCATCGGTAACAGCCCGAAAAGGTATTTAACTCCTAATACCTGTGAGCTTAGTGCATATCGGGTTTGTCTTGAAAACTAATTACACAGTCATATTTAATAGTCATCCCACAGTTTTTAATTTTTTGACCCTTTTTTTCTGTTTACATTGAAGATGTGCAGTTGTAACAGGAGCAAACAGAGGGATTGGACTGGAGATATGCAGGCAGTTAGCTTCTCAGGGGATCACTGTGGTGTTGACTGCTAGAGATGAGAAGAGGGGACTTGACGCCCTTCACAGGCTCAGAGATTCAGGTGGTCTTTCTGGTGATCTGCTCTTCCATCAGCTTGATGTGGGGGATTCATCTAGTGTTGCTTCGCTTGCTGAGTTCATCAACACTCAACTTGGAAGGCTTGATATCTTGGTATGATCAGAAATTTACATACTTGACGTCAAATTTTACTTTTGAATGTAAATAGGTAGGAATTGTGGGAAATCTAGTTCATTTTCCAAAGTTTCTTGCAAGATTTTTAACTTAATTTGCTTCCTTTGAAGTGTGAAGTACTATTAGACATTGGAACCTTGTTCCTATTATTTGAGATAACCTGTGACAATTACTAAACATTTACAAATTGAAAAAGCGCACAGCTAAAAATTTCTCTATATGCCACAATCATATATCCTTGTTTCAATTGTAATTTTGTTGTTTCAGGTGAACAATGCAGGGATTGGTGGAGCTATCGTAGACGAGGCTGCTATAAGAGCTGCTGCTGTAAGTTTTTGTGTAACATAAGTTGGTGCTGAACCAGTACACAATTTGAGGGTAGAAATAAGAGAAATAAACTGAAAATATTATTCATGGCGTTCAGAATTAAAAAAAAAAAAAAAGATCAAACAAGTAGATGAGCAGACAGGAAACATTTACTAAGGCTATTGGTTATTTGGCTAGCTTCCCATTAATTTCTTGATAGCAGCAGGTAAGTCGCACTATTGGGAAGAATCAACTAAACCAGAAATTGAAGTGTTGAACTTCTGAAGACTTTGCCTCTCTGTTAACTTTTCACATCTCATGCTCTTTTCCTGCATTCCTGTTCTAAAGTGATACTTTTTTGAAGAGGATGCTTGCAGGTAATGAGGGCGGGTCTGTGGGTTTCATACACTAATTCCGTTTAGTAAGTGTCCAATTTGACGCTTCTATGTTTATGTAGGCTTCTATGTTTTCATCAATGTAGGCAGCAGGAACTGAAATTAACTTTGAAGAGATAGCAACCCAGACATATGAGTTGGCAGTTTAATGCTTGCAAACGAACTATTATGGTGCAAAAAGAATGGTTGAAGCCTGTGTTCCTCTTCTCCAATTATCTGAATCACCAAGGATTGTCAGTGTTTCCTCATCCATGGGAAAGTTAGAGGTACAGAACTTGGCAATATACTTGCTCATGTATATGGACATTTATTCCAAATAGGAGGGAGCATGTATTTTGAGAAAGTAAGATGAAAGTACTCCCCGTAGATTCATTTGCAAATAAGTAGCTGATATCATCAGTATAGCATTTATCATCTGTATGGATTTCAACAGTGACTGAATATAACTCTCAGAACGATCGTGAGTCAGAATATTTGAGTCTCCTCGGTCAAAGACTCAATGTTCTTTGAACTCTAAACTGAGTTTACAGTAAGAATTGGTTTAATTTTCTGAACGTAACACAGTATTATCATATAGAATCTTGTTGTAGTTCTAGTTTATCGGCATTCTAACTCCTATATGCATTTCATACCATGTTTCAGTGTATAAAAAATGGATAGGCTAAAAGAACATTAGGCGATGCTGAAAACCTTACAGAAGAGAGGGTTGATAAAGTGGTCAAGGAATTTCTGCAAGACTTCAATGAGGGTTACCAAGAAGCCAAAGGCTGGCCTTTAGCTTATGTCATCTCGAAAGCAGCCTTGAATGCATATACAAGAATTCTGGCCAAGAGATTCCCAAATTTCAAGGTGAATTGTGTGTGTCCTGGCTTTGTCAAAACAGATATAAATTATAATACTGGCACTTTGCCTGTAGAAGAAGGTGCTGAAAGTCCTGTGAAGCTAGCTCTGCTGTCCAATGATGGACCCTCTGGCTTGTTCTTTTCGAGTAACCAAGTCACATCTTTTGAATGAAAATGAATCCTTTAGAAACAGTTGTTGTGGTCAAAGATTAAATTGTAGACATGCACTTTCTAGGCATACTAGTTCCATGTTATTTTCGAAGATGAAGACTATGATTTGCTCTGTTAAATTTGAGACACTCCTTACCTAAGTATAAACAGTTATTTCCTGGTTTATGCAAAAGATGTTTAATACCTTCTGTTCGCGACTTCATGTATGATATGCAGGTTTGTATAATCAAGTTTATTTCTCTGGACATGAACATACTGCTAATGAATTGTAATAGGGCATGTCGAGTGATTTCCCCTATTATGACAACTCATCTTTAGGCCGAAGTGCTATATCAATTTGCCAGAAGAACAAGATGATATTATGCTAAACTCGCATGTGTAGATGCAGTTTAGCATGGCTAAAACTTGGCTGACTTTTAATGATGCCTAAATAATTAACCAAGAACAATCAAGGGCTTTCTTCTAAATGTCATGCACTACTTGATGGCAGCATCATTTACACTTCAATTGTTTCCGAGATGCGATTCTCATTGTCTAGTTATCTTGGTTTACTGGAGAAGGGTATCTAAAAAACGATAGATGGAGGTAGCACGGCAAATTTTATACGCATTTAAACTCTGGACTTGCAGTGTGAAGTTCTCTGTAAAAGGATTTTCAGAGGCAAAAATTTGATTTATGAAGAATCTTTTCAAAACTTTCCATTCTTCAAAGGGGAAATACTAACCACAACCCCTCTCCGAGTTCAGTCGTCCTGGTGAGTAGTGATTAGTGAACCAGTGAAATAACCAGCCAGCTTGCAACCAAGGGAATCAAAAGATTATCCTACATTTTGCATTTGAAGAAGAGACAAACATAAGCAACGGCAGATGCATCACAACTAAAAAGTAATTTAACGAAAGTTAGAAGATGGTCGGCTCGGCTGTCAACCATTTATGTGTAGAATTATAGTACATGCGTATAATATGCTGCAATACTTCCATGCCTGCCTGCAATAGCTAGCTTCTGGCAACCGAAGAATCAAAATAAATTAAGAACTCCGGCTTCCTGTAAAAGCTCATCACCTATTAATGCCATATATTTCCCATGCATACGTGCTAGTACTTGGCAATTCAACAGTCATAACACTGAACTCCTGACTCTCCCTACAAAACACCTTTGCCACCATTATCTAGCACACATTCATGGCATGCAGTAGCAACCAACGGCAATGCACAAAAGATGCCAACTGTCTGCATGTCTCATTTCCTATCCCTTTTGTTTGCTCCAGTCACAACTGCATATCTACCCAGAATAAGATCGGATAACAAAGACATGCATGATCTCCCTTGTTGACTGCTACAGATGAGAAGAGAAGCTCAAACAGTCTGATGGCTATTCTGATAATGATTTGCTCTTTCATCAGCTTGAAGTGGCAGATTCTTCTAGCGTTGCTTCCCTTGCAGATTTGTCAGGATTCAGTTTTAGGGGGCTTGATATCTTGGTAGTGTTGGAACATTCACAAATTCAGTTCATTTCCGATGGTTTTCTCCAATTCGATTGTTTCCCTTTATTTTTAATTGTTAATCTGGTACTTCTCCTAATTTCGTCTTTTAACGTACCAGAAATTTGGAACGTCACGTATTAAGGATCCGCTCATAAACAAAACAAGTGCATAAATATTGGACTGTAGCATCCAATAAAATTTTCATTGTTTGTTCCACTTTTTTTAACAGTTGTTTTTTTTTTTTCCAATTGTTACTTTAACATTCTCCTTGTTTATTTATAATCTTTTTTTCCTTTAATAATGATTTCAGGTGAATAGTAAAGGGATTCATGGATCCATTGTGGATGGTAAAACTTTAAATTTGTGCAGTTTCTTGAAGAATCTAGTTGCAATTAGCAAGGATTTTTAGGGCCACGATTAAAACAACTGTCAAGTTAGTTGACACAAAATCCTATTTTAGCACCATTAAATTCTCTTACAGCATTCCAAGATTGCCTAGTCAACAGATTGCTCAATTTTATAAGAATATGGGTTTATAATATAAGTACATTGTCATGCTAGCTTTTCACATACTCTTAAGACTTTTTTTTTTAAAAAAAAAAAAATTTGGTTTTTTTTTTGTGGGGTAGGGGAAGGTTTGGAGTGAGGCTGGTTTGGCCTTTGGATCATAATACACTTTTATTTTAGCTTCTTGACAATCTTTTCTTTTCCTCACTTCGGAGTCAGGTGGGATTTGTTTACCATTAAGCTACATAGAAAAGAGAGAGAATTCAAAAACCACATTGTCAAATTACATAATATTCCACCAATAAATCAAACTGAAATAATTATGCAACCTGCAAATAGTAGTGTTTAAGCATATCCTTCTGCCTGATTTTCTTGTTGCCTTCTTTGAGTTTGAGAGCGTAATTTGATAGGAAAAGTATTACACTTGAACCGAATAAAGATGGTCAAATAGTAAAAACATATGATTCCAAGTCTGTCTAGATCTTTAGCACAGGTATGACTAAATTAGTTGAGAAGAGAAGATCTTGACAAGATTAATTGTTGCATGACGAACAATGAAGCTCATATATGATTATTCATCAAAACAAAGGATTCAAAACATCATTCTTTGGTGATTTTGTAGTCTAAGTTGCATGAAAAATATCACAGTGTTGCATAGATTTATGGCCCGGTAGGGATGATCTGCACATGAATGCAAACAGATGAGAAGGATTATCTCTATCCAAGAGGTGATATTTCACTGCGAATGAAGAACAAGCCAGAAGGACCATCATCAGGCAGCAGAGCCAGCCTCACAATACTGTCAGCACCTTCTTCTGCAGTCAATGTGCCGGATTCGAAGTTTATATCCGTTTTGACAAAACCAGGACAGACACTATTGATCTTGATGTGGGGATGCTTCTTTGCGACAACAATTGTGTATGCATTCATGGCTGCTTTCGAGACTGTATAAGAAGACAGGAATGAAGGCCAGCCTTTGGCTTCTCTGGAACCTTCTTTTAAGTCTTTCAGGTACTGATTGAGCACCTCATCCACTCTCTCTTCTGTAAGGTTGTCGACATCAGTGAATATCCCTCTGGCCCATTCACTGGGTATATTCTGAAGCAAATCGAGCAAACTTTATGTAAGCTGCTTATGGGATTTACAGTTTTCCCTATGAAATGGATACAGAGTTAAAATTGGGAACCAGGGTGGCTTCAGAACAGAGTTAAAATTCTGAGGTCATCAGAGAACTCGATGCATGGAGCCAGAATTATGTCCAAGGCATCTGTATGCTGTTAAGCAGCATCGTCGGTTCTTTTAAATTTTTGTGCCAAGTTTACTACCCTGCACACAACAATGAAGAATCTACGTACTCGAAGAAATACAATTACAAGCAGATATCTACCTTTAGCTTTCCCGCGCCTGAGGAAACGTTGACAACTCTTGGTGATTGAGATAATTGGAGAAGAGGAACAAAGGCTTCAATCATTCTTTTGGCACCATAATAGTTTGTTTGGAAGCATTGTACTGCCAATTCATGAGTCTCTTTGATCGAACTGCTCCAGTCAACTTTATTAGCTCGTTCCTGCATTGGGCAAAACGAAGGAAAACGTTCATGTATTACAAGGACACCTATAAAAGGGCAGGTTTATTGACACATTGAAAGCTATAAAAATCATATTTTGCAACTAATTCCTGAGAATCTTAACTAGCAAGATGAGACAGGAAAAGAAAAGGACAAAGAACATGATCTCCAGAAGGAGGAAAAAGCAGGAGATTTTGGGAAATTGAAAGAGGACCAGAATCTTGATGATTTAAAGGTAAAATCCAAGTTTACCTCTTCAACAGCACCAGCTGCAATCGCAGCTTTAAAAGCATCAGAGTCTATATCAGCTCCAATAATTCCTGCATTATTCACCTGATCGATAAAACAAAAGAAAAGCCATGCATGAGCAGTTACAACTTACAAGATGCTGAATTTGGCATTGGGTGAAATTATCTACTTATGCCCATCTTGTCACCAAAGGGGAATCAGGTTTTACAGAAAATCAAAAAGTCAGATATTGGAATTGGAGTTAGTCTGTCATACCAAGATATCAAGCCTTCCAAACTGAGTCTTGATGAATTGAGCAAGGGAAGCAACGCTAGACGAATCTGCCACATCAAGCTGATGAAATAGCAAATGATCAGCAGAAAGACCAGCAGAGAATTTGAGCTTGTGAAGAGCATCGAGTCCCCTCTTCTCATCCCTGGCAGTCAGAACCACGGTGATTCCTTTAGAAGCTAAGTGCCTGCATACCTCAAATCCTATCCCTTTGTTTGCCCCGGTCACAATTGCATACCTGCCCCAAAAACAGAGCAAAAATGCCAAAAAATAGAGGCCTCATCAAAATACTTTGGCCAGGAAAATTAATTGAAAGCCAGACGTTAAATGTAAACACGTAGAAGTACCTCTTTGCTTCTGCCATGGCTTGTACGAGGAATCTAGATTTTTTTTTTTCCTTTTTTTTTTTTTTGGCTAACGAGTTCCTATAATTAAGCCTCTACTCCACAAGCATCTGTATATATAGTATATACCCTCAAGCGCGGGAGTAGGGTGAAATCCACACCTCAGTGTAAATTCACGCCCCTAGCTTTAAAATGACAATAAAGCCCATTTTAACTTTATAAAAACTTATTTCACTATAAAACTTGTCTTTCTCGTGTTTAAAAAAATCAATTACAAGTTTTAATTAATTGAAATTATTTGATACCATCATCCTTATTATACATTGATCCGTTAGTATTTTCTAAAATTATACTTCAATCAACTTTGAAGTGCAATGTGCCGAAAAGATAAAAACATTTTCTTAACACAATTCTAAAAAAATATCTCATCTCCTCTTGCATGATAAAAAGAGATAAGAAAAACCAATTAAAAGGAAAAAACAAATGCCATCAAAACGAATGTGAAAAGTCAAAAATTTTAAGATCATTCATAATGATGTAAATTTTAAATCCAAATTAACACCATTTGCTTTCACAAAAAAAGGCTGTTTTTTTATTTAAAGAGTTTCTACTAAGTTCGGTTAATGCTATGGCTCTTTGGTCAATTTGGTTATAAAGGTATGGATTTAGATTGTGAAGGTGTGGATTTAGCTCTATCCATTTTATTTTTTTTCACGAATACAACTAATGAAGACCTATACAAGGACTCAATGCTATTCAACTACAACTGAAGTTCAAGTTGAACTAAAAAGCTTAAAAGAGTGATTCAAGGGCTTGAACTTAAAGATACAACACTTTATACTACTCTTTATTCAAGTCATTGAGTCTAGTGATGGTGGTTGAAGTGCAATCGGGTTCATGTCTTGACATGTGATCCGAATGTATTTTGTGTTTTAAATTCTTTATGTCGTTTGTTTATTTTATTTCCAGCCATGATCAGTTGATTAATTAGAGTTAGTTAGGAGTTAATTAAGTCGTTAATTTAATGGAATAAAACGGCTAAGGTCATGTTGACCATAGTTGGAGCCGATTTAGGATTTTTAGAAACTAGTTACGTGAGTTCTAGTTTAATTAGGATTTTTGAATCTTATAAAGGCTATAAATAAGTCTTAAGCCATAAATGCTATTTCTTACGAGGTAATAAAGGAATTTTTCCAACAATACTCCAACTCTCTTGTCTAAGAAATCCAATTTGAATACTTGAGAGATTCTCAAGTGTTCATCGACTTATCAACCAAAAAATGCACTTGGCTGTGACGTTTTCTACCTTTAAACTCTAATTTACTAAATTATTAGGTTGTGGGCTAAGATTCATCTTGGTTCATAATCTTATGGTTTAGAATGGTCAAGGGTTATTCTGCAAGTTCAACTAAATTCTTCGTCTAGATCCGAGATTGTGTGGGATACGAGTTCAATCCATCTTGGTGGGTTCGTATCAACAACGATACAATCTATTTACTATTATAATGTAATTGTAACAAATAATATAGCAAATACAACAATCACATTAACATGACGAAATTACAATAGTCTTTCCCACACAGCATGAGGACATCATAGGGTAACACAAAGCAAAGTCTGGTAGTATTAATTATAAGTTTGACACATATTAGCTCAGTTGTTAAGTATAGTTGTTGATGTAAGAATTGCGTTTGATCGATAATATATAATTACCTTCATATTTTCATAATTTGCCTCTCGACACATATCTTGATCCGTGATGGTCATCTGTATCGATACAATGCAAACTTCTGGTTTAAAAAAATAACATACTTATTACAAGTTTTGTTTTGTTTTTTTTGTCGAACATGATAGATTTTATTCTATACTTATTTCTATTCTATATTAGGGGGAGGGGGTGATCCAAAGGGTTCAAAGGGAAAATTCGAAAGCGATTGAACCATTACCAGTTTAGATAAGTGCCTACGTACTCACTGACGAAATTTTTCTAAAAAATCCTGAATTTTTAGAATGCAAGTCAAGAAATTTGATTTCTTGACCCACACTCAAATAGAATTTTAAATCTCCCGTTGGTTTAAACCTCTGGAATTTGATTTCTTGATAGCTAACTATTAGGACTAGTTGGTTTATTGCAAGAAGCGTCATGGCTCGCGTCAGCACTGTATACGTTTGTAAAATCATTTTTACAGCGCCAAATTCCAAATTTCGCACAGACTAATGGCGATGGCGTCATGGCGCTAGTTAGCACTTTCCCGAGGATACGTTTGTAAAATCATTTTTACAGCGCCAAACTCCAAATTTCGCACGGACTCTACTGGTGGAAGGTCAATACCAGTGAACGATGGTATCCAGAATCCAACTTTTCAATGGTCCATCCAAAACCATCAAACGCTGGCGGCCACCGTCAAGACTGGGATGAAAGGTCAAGATTTCAAATCTTGTCTCTCATCAATTATTACAATAAGTGATTTTTTTTAAAAAATTCAGTGCATTCGTATGATTCGATGGTAGTTCAGTTTTCATCGATCCCCGTAGATTCAGTTGAGCCTCCTCCTATGTAGATTAAGATAGAGTAGTATATAGATAAAGCAACGATGATAAAAATAAATAAATAAATAAAGCAATAATGAACAACAAAAAAAAAATTGATCCATCTAATGATTTTTTCTTCCCTGTCTCGGACCCGTCTAAATATCCACCTCAACTTTTTGTTGTTTGTACTCCACAAAGTTTTGATCTGTACACTGGACACTTTGTTTGGTCCAGAAGCTCCCAAAACTCCAGCCAATAATGCAAACTGAGAGTGACATATAAATATCAGTCCGGAAATGTGCTGAAGCAAACTCAGAGCCCACCCCAGAGGAAATTGGATTGTTATTCTTGCATATCCTGAAGATTCTTGTCCAGTAAAAATCTTTGGCTTAAACTGCCCATTTCTGCACCACGCATTTTATCTGCGGAAGATACTTGTCTTTATCAGTAATTAGTGGCCATGTCTCATCATAAATCAGACAGAAAGGTTTACAAATTGGTCCCGTATCCTTCCTACAGGCAAAGTCAAGAGAAGTCTGCTAAAGCCATAATTATTACGTAAACAGTCTTTGAGTCGCTAGAAAGGTGAGACAATTTTCTGGGAGAAGAACAATCCCGATGGCTTTTCCCCGGGGGGCAACAGGGCCAGCCATACGGGACTTTCTGCACCTTCTTCTGAGGATAAGACGCCTCTATGGTAATTCATATCAGTTTTAACATAGCCTGGGCAGACACAGTTGATCATCCACTCAGGATACTTCTTAGCCACAATCCTCGTGTAGGCATTTAAGGCAGCTTTTGATAATGTATAAGCAGACAGAAAAGAAGGCCAGCCTTTGGCATTCAGAAAACCCTCTTTGAAATCTTTCAGAAACTCATTCAGTACTTCATCAATCCTGTCTTCAGTAAGGCAATCTGCATCGCTTAGTGTTGTTTGAGCCCAATTATTCGCTATGAACTGCACACCAACAAAACCAAAAAAAAGAAAGAGAACACAGTTACATTAATCTTGGACTGGAGCAAAATGTTTGCTTTTACAAGTTAGGTTGATTACCTTTAGCTTCCCAGATGAGGAGGAAACGTTAACAACTCTTCCTGAATCAGACAATTTGAGAAGGGGGGCAAATGCTTCAGTTGTGCTTTTTGGTCCGTAGTAGTTTGTTTTTAAGCATTCTTCCGCCAAATCATGAGCTTGAGTCGAAACCTCATTCCAATTAATGTATCCTCCTGGCTGCATATACGGGTCGGCAACAAAGTTGTAGTTACTTAATTGCTCTTTGAAAAATAGCCAACAAGTTCAGGCTTCCAAAGACATTGCATGGCATTTGATATTAGCATAAGACTAGAGAGGAATACACTAGCGTCTAAACTTTGTAGCAGAGAAATAACTATTCAAAGGTCGGCTCACCACGTGATCAGCCAAAGAATCAAGAGCATTGCTATCCACTTTAACACCAAGAACAGCTGCATTGTTTACCTGCACAATTTTTCTTTTTCACTTTGGTTATGTTCTATAGAATTAATTTCAATAATTTTAACGCTCAAATCCTTCTATAAGAACATAATGGGATCATTGAATACGTTAAATCCTCCTATAATGGCCCTCCAACATCCCTGCTATCCCCAAATCCTCCAAAATTGCCTGTGCTTCAAGGATTCAGAGCAGCTAAATTTGTCACCTTACACAATATTTCTAAGAAACATGAAATATCCATGCATGCAGCACAAATGATAATACGCAAAGCTCTATTAATCCCCTCTGATTAGGTTAGACCATGTTCGATCACACCTTAGACAAGTAACATGCAAATGTTGGTTTAGATTTTTTAAAAACAGTTTAAGATGATTGATTGTGCATAAGCGAAAGACAGAATTTCCCAGAATGCTTGAAAATTTTGAAGCATCTGTGCTACTGCGGACATTTTTGGTACAAGAAATAATGAAAATGCGTCAGAACAATGCCTGAATATTCCCTGAAGTCCTTTCACTTCTTTTATATTAGCCCTCATTCTACGTCTGACGATCATTCAGCCCATTGATCGACTTCCTTAAGTAGTTTCATCTCCTTTCCCCTGGAGTTGACTTAAGCCCATATGTATAAATCAAATTTCTAGTATTGTAGCTGCTGAACTCATGACCATAATCTGAAATACAATAGCTTTCAAAGATGCTCCATCCATCGGGTTGAGCTTTAGAATGGAGCAATTGAGTGCCGTATCATATTTATTTTGTCACATGAGAACAGGGGAATGATATCACATAAACAGATTCAAGTAAAACATGAAAAAAAAAATTGAAGAAAGAGATAAAACAAGCATGCTTAGCTTAACTCTTCAATTAAACACACTATTACACAAGCATCTAGGTATGTCTGGCGTATAACCAATTAACCATAAACGACTAGGCCAGAAAAAATGCGTGAGTTTAGTTTTAAAAAAAATCCCAGTTTTGAACCAGCAAATCTAATACTAAGGTGCTTGGAAGCTCAGAAAAGAGAGAAAATACTGCGAATATACCAATATGTCAAGCTTCCCAAATCGGGTCTTGATAAAGTCTGACAGGGAAGCTATACTTGATGGGTCCGCCACATCAAGCTGATGAAAAATGACATTATCACAAGGAGCCGTGGCCTTGAGACTTTGAACAGCTTCAATGCCCTTTTTTTGGTCTCTAGCAGTTAAAACCACTATCACCCCTTTGGAAGCTAATTGCCTACATATCTCTAATCCTATCCCCTTGTTCGCTCCTGTAACAACTGCAACCCTGATAGAAAACCAAAAAAGCCAGATTGGTCATAAACTTCCAGTAGCATACCTAAAAACATGTAAACAAACACGATATGAACTTTTCTGAAAGATATATAAATTCTTGAAAAAGGAGATACTGGTAACCAGGAAAGATATGCAAACTTGGCAGCGATCAACCTGTATTACAGTGTCACAAAGTACAGAGATTCGTGGTTCTTTTTCTGGACGAATGCATGGTTTTGGAGCTATAGGCTTTAGTGAGGAAGTGAGAACTGAAATGCTGGGCAAAGAAAAACATAAGGTGGTACCTCTTTGTTGAAAGAAAAAGGGCTGATTCTGCCATCCTGTATCTTGGGTGGTGCGTGCGTGTCTGGGACAGGTGTTTGAAGTCGATGACAATTGATTACTCATTCCCGCGACTCCACTCAGACTATATGTTTGGAATCTTTTCTGCGTTTGGAAATTTGTGAAGGGAAAAAGTTAACTATAAACAATTCTGTTTATGAGATACAGAGACAGAGTGAGTACTTGCTGGTCACCAAAATCGTTACTCGTATCGAAGTTCTTACTGAGTAAAACCCATCCTTCGACCTGCATCAACAGGTAAATGGAGAGCAAGATATCTTGATTTTCAGTTTTCATCAAATTGGGTCTCGTGGATTTTTGGGTTTGCAGATTTTTTTGCCTAGCCTGGTTAAGAACAGCCTCTTAAAGCAGGCAACTGGTGCACTCTATGAATTATAATCGAGAGAGCAAGTGAAACATCATTATAATTTCTCAATTAGAAAAGAAAAAAAAATGTTAACACCATGAAACTTATAAATCACCGGAGTACTGATCATTTCGTCGTTCAAGTTTTAACCATAAAATACATGCAGAAAACAACAAAAAGCATCTTAAATTTTCTTGAGGTATGTCAAGAGATAATTTATTCTATCGCATGTGATCATTAAAAAACTTGAAAAGTACAAAGTTATAAAAAAATGCTACTGTAATAAATAATTAGAGATATAATAATTTTTTCGATGACCTTGACAACTAGCAGATGCATCCTAGTCGCCACCATCTAATCATTGTACTTCTCTACCAACATATATTTGAGCTTTCAAAAAATTGAGTATGCAATTATATATAGACCTCTAGATTTACACCTGTTGCAAAATATTCAAGTTACTAAATTGTTGGATGCCTCATTCTGTTGGAGACAAAGCTTCGGCACAAGTTTTTTGAAGGGAACAGATTTTAGATTTAAGTAATTGGACCCTTATAGCATGTTACAAGTGTTTTAATACAGATAATGATTATTTTTTAAAAAAAAAGTCTTCTAGTCACATAAATTGATAAATTACTTGTTAAATCTTCTTGAATCCTTTCAAGAAATTTATTCATGTTTCAAACGCTACAATAAATCATTTCAGAAATTAATTCCAAATAAATTTATTCATCCTTCAATCATTATAATTTAAATCATTGAAAATTGAAAACACCCAATTCTGAATTCAGCCATTGCAAATTCTTCCCACAACTTAATTAACACCATGTTCAACCTAACTGTATGGTTGCAGCCACTGATCACCATCGATGAAAGAAATATTCAGAAAAGGTGTAGCTTGTGTGTCATCGAGCTTTTGGGCATAAGGCACCCTTAGTGTTGTATTAGCTCCATTGCCAGAACAATTGTACTCCCCATAGAAAACAGTCCTGCATGCATGTGTACATACGGCATATTAATTTCTTGGTTAATCATAGATCGATTCAACAGCAAAAATTACTTAAAAGAAGGTCGCAAAATGAATAATGGTAATGATCAAATCCCTCTCCTCCTCCTTCCTCGTTTCTTAAATCTCACCCCTTCCCTGCACCGAAAAAAAAAAAAGGGTAATGGCAGCAGCAGCTAGCCCCTTACGTACTGGTCTCTGGAAGGATCATTGAAGTCATTCCATCCCTCAGAAGCAATGATGTCAGACATAGAAGTGTAAGCAAACACAACAGTGGAGAAGGGCCTCCACGCTCGTCCCAGCCAGATTCTTCCTGTTCCTCCAATGCTGCAATTCACGAAAGCATAGCCACTGTTTTCGTCCTTGGAAGCTCGCCCATGCGCCGTCACTGCTCCGGTTATCGCCCTTGCTCCTACTGCCACTGGGTTCGCTATTGAGGTTAACCGGCAATTCTGGTGGATTATGCTCAGCAGTTAGCTAGGAAGGTGAACTTTTGTAAACGATTACTAGATCTCTTGATTGCAGATGTATTAAACGTTTTGCTTGCTCTGTCTGTCTCATTATGATATCCAGTTTTGTAGACAAAGAAAATGCCTGAGCCATAGAATGTTCCTGTTAAAATGCTTTACGTACACAAAATATAAAAAGTGGTACTAGATTTTCTAAATTTACAAATAAATATTAGTTTGATGTAATGTCAAGAACGTTTAACATAGGTGAAAAAGGTTTCAGACTGAATTTATGGTGACTTAGTTTATCTTGGAAAAAGAATTTTTCCCGAGCATGGTATGCTATTGACATTTAACATGGCAAATCACAAACTTTAATTTGCACACTTGGTAGTCATAAGCTAGAAAAAATTTTCAGTGAGGACACAATTAAAAATAAAGTTCTTTTAGTTCTATATATAATTAGTATTGAGTAATAACAATACATACAAAGTAAGTGAATATCAAGTAATGACCTATATAACTGCAAGATGAGACGAGGAAATAAGGAACCCACTACCCACTAATGTTTTATTATAACCCCTTTTTTTTGTTACTAATGTTTTATTATAACCCCTTTTTTTTGTTTTGTTGTAACTCATTACCTTTAAATTTTTCCTTGTATATAAAAAAAAAACTCACTAGTAAAGTAAACTAAGTGTTTTAGAGTATTGATTTAATTTGTATATGCAATCGTCGTTAAAGCGATCAATTATGTCCAATTATTTAATTCTTTTATTAAAAATTGTTACCCAACCCCTCGTGTGCACATCCTTAAGTTGAATTTCTACCAATATCAAGGTAAGAACAAGATTTTTTTTGACAAGCCAATATTTAAATATACTTTTTTCATTGATCATTGGTGCAAAACTCAAAATTTAGTAAGGAAAAAATAAAAATTTTTCAAAGGTTTATTTATGTACAAGTTCTAAACCAGATTCACCCCCATAATTTACCTTTTAATACAATTTGTTCAAGCCATTTTACAGAAGTTGACCACAAAAAAAAAGAGACAATTAAGCTAGTAATTTGTAGTAGTCCTTGCACATTGCAATATGCATCTACCATCGTGCATGAATGATAAAAAAACAATCAATTCGAGATGGTGGTCACAATTATTACCTCATAAAATGATTTCCCATTGCCAAAGACGAAATCAATGGAGCCTTGTATGTAACATTCTTTAAAATAGTGGCGGCCTCGGTCATCATGCAGGGTGTCCTGCGCTCCAAAGAACCCACAACCCCAGAAGGCCGCTTGGTCTCCCGCTATTCTCATCGCTACTGCTTGTGCTCCCACTGCTCCCGGACCAGGTATAGGGGCCACGTTCTATATCTCGTGTGATAATGCTATTAGGATTAGGAACCTTGCCTAAACTAGGTACTTTAAATACTCGTAGTAATTGTCACTGTACTTACATTTTATTTAGGGAAAATTACACTTTATCCCATGTAGTTTTGTATTTTTTAATAACCTTCCTATGATGTCAAAAGTTGTCCATAACTCTCTCATGGTTTAGATTAAAGTGACGAAAATAGTTATTCGTTACAGAACTTTTACAAATGTCGCAATTACCCTTATAAATACATGACACACTGATGATTTTTATATTTTACTATATAACCCCCTTATGATTTAATGCATTACCATATAACCTCCTTATGGTTTTTAAAATATACACATAACCCTTCTTGGTTAATAAATAATTTTCAGCTTTACATAAGGGTATTTTTGACATTTTAAGTGACTCCATTACGAATGATTATTTCCGTCACTTTGACAGTTTAATTCAAATTATGAGAGAATTATGTATAGTTTTTGAAGCCATATGAGAGTTATGTAAAAAAAATTACTAAACCACAGGAAGGTAAAGTGTAATTTGCCCTTTTATTTATGCAGAAGTATATATTAACTTTTTTGTATAAGAGGGCATTAGGTAAATAAGTGTTACATTATATAAATTAGAGGAGTGGGAACTATGCAATGAAATTATATATAGTGATTGAGGAAATTACTGACCATGAAACTTATATTCTTGGCTATGAAGTTGGCAGCAAAAACTTGAACGGAGCCGCTGTAAAATGTGCCATGCGAAGAATTGGCTGTATCATTCCACACAATTGCCGTGGACGTAAAGCCTTGTCCTTGAAAGGAGATGTTTGGTTTTGTTTTCGGAATGATAACTTTCTCGCTGGACTTGAGAATGGATCGTGCGATCAGTATTTGAGTTCCAGGAAAAAATAGTTTTGATTTTCTTTAGGGTAATTTACTAATAACCCAATTTTACTTTTGCATATTCCCACATGACCCTATAATGTTTCAAGATACCTACGTAACACCTTCTATGATCTTATGTAAATTGGAAAAATGGACGAAAAGTACATTTGATGATGGCAATTGACACAAATGAGCTCCAAAAATGTGAAACTATAATATCTACATAGCCCCTTATAATTTTACATAAATAGCCACTTAACTCCTGTATGATTTTACATATGCCCACATAATTAATTTCCCGATGAATTTATTCAAAGTAGTAAGTAAAATTAAGTAAGAGTAATATTGACATTTCAACTAACAACATTAGAAAAGTAGCTTTCCATCAAATTTCTGCTGTATATAAAACCAAGGGGTTTATGTGGATGGTTTAAAATGTTAGTGGCTCATAGAATAATAGGTGAAACTACAAAGGGGTTACTAGTAATTTATCCTTTCTTTTATTGGAGCCAAACCAGGGTTTGCTTATAGCTAGGCTTATCACTTATTTGAGCTCAATTAGATAATCGTCTAATTGAGTATTGTTTATAGGCCTTGGGGCTAACGTGTGCAATAATAGCAAATGTATACAAGTATTGAAACAAATACGTGAAGCTGTTTTGAAGGCAAATATTGAAACTAATAGGACCTTCAACATTCATTCGACTAAAAGCATCTTCATTCCTACAACTATAAGAATTTAAGTTTTAAAACACCTCTCTTGATCAATATATTTTAAAACACTTGTTAATTCAAGAAGTTATGTAATATGATGTGATAGGGAGATGTGCAACAGAAGACCCCCAAACGCATACAATAACCATGCTAACAACGCAAATTAAAGACGAAAAGAACCAAGCTAAAGCCTGATGGGGGGACGTTTTGAAAAGCCACTTACAAGTAAATGCCATTATTTATCCATATTATAGTCCTTTTCGAGCTGAGAACTTCAACAGCATCGACAGCAGCTTGTACGGTGGTGAAGTTGCAGCAACCATTATGATCAACACATATTGTGGATGTTGTGTTGGTATCTGGAGGGGGAAAATCAGGTGGAAAATCATCACAGATTGACACTATTTTCCTTTTCTTGTCATCGTGATGATGATGATGATGACCTCTATTATAACCAAGCATCAGAATCGGAATAACGGTAGATGACGAGGGCATTTCAAGGGTAATAAGATCGTTAACATACTCAAGGATCAATAAAGGTGCATTCCTGAATTGATTGGATGATAAAATAGCAATGAGGCCGATGAAAAGGATTAAGGATATGCCCTTAGGATTCATTGTTCATTCAATATTCTGTCTAGCCAATGTTAAAACACAAATTTGAAAGAGCTTTATATTTAACATGAATATTGGATTCAGATCGGACTTGTAACTTAAGGGTTGGTGGCATGTCTTGCAAATCACCCTGCTGGTCGATCTGGTCCCCTTTCTTGCTGAAATTCATGTGCCACATTCACCAAACTTTACACTAATGCCATCTTCATGCCTGCAATTATAAGCTGGTGGATGGAGTTTGAAACCCATCATCTGTAGGCTTAGTCTTGCCATATCATATAGGAGTATTAAGTTTAGACTAGTATTACTTTCATGTCCTCGAATAAGAAATAGTCTCCCTGTTTGGTTAACAAGTTTGCTAGGATAACTTTGTGTTTTTATTTGAGTTTGGGATTTTTCATCATCCTTGAACTTGAGTTAATCAACTTCAACTTCGACTGCGGCAAATAAATGACAGCAAATACTTATAATTTGTGAAAATTTTTCTATTAATTACATGCTTGAACATGTTTACAATTTTCTCTGTACTTAAAATGTTCTTGGAGAAAGCATGTCGTTTGAAAGTCATTTGATGACGGATCCAATCTAGTGCTGCACTTGTAAACATATGGTATATTTATTACATTATCATACATCACTCACCATTATTTTTTCTTGTATCATATCACATAATTATGATCATGTACTTAATTGAATATATCACATAAATCACTTCTTAGTTCATAACCAGATTATATATAAGCTTATTCAATTTTTTAAATACTATATTGTTGGCAACACTGAAATTAAGCTAACGTGCTATTACCAAGACGAAATTAGGCCAAAAAATACTTACACCTGAAGCTTAGTTCACTTTACCTGAAGCGTAAATTGTTGAGAAAGTTGCTTTGGCTGGATATGTATGTCGCAATGAGAAGCAAGAGCTTTTTTTTTTTCCTTCCCTGTGAGAGAAAGAAGGAAGAGATGCTTTTGAGTTTTGAGCAACATTACCAGCTTCCTAGAAATAGATCCTTTTTTTTTTCTTTTATGGAGACAATGCACAACTACACCCAATCTACAATCCGCAGTTTTCAAACTCGGGATAAAACTTGAATCAATAAGCTTTCTGTTCATGGTTGAACTGGGTCAATGATATAATATTTTTAAATTATTTTAATATTACATAATTAGGATGACATTGAAATATTTTTAAAAAAAATAGTGAAAAATGGTTCAAAAGTCTGGTTCAAAAATACGACTAGTTATGGATGGCACGAGTTCATGACTAGCTTAGTTCTGTTGAGCTGACAAATATTGGGTCAAAATTAAGCGTACTTGAAGGATCAGTGCACTCTTTTTAGCAGTTGTAGCAGAATGATAATGGAAGAACTCCTGTTAATTTAGATAGTTATTTATAACCCCATTAGCTCAATATATTAGATGCCAGGACAGACAGAAAGCCTTTTACATCAGCTTGGGGTATTTTTACAGTTCTCAGGATCAAATTGCAGCATTTGATTGGCTAAATCAAAAGAGACACGAGTCCCCTGCAGTTGCCAAGTCCCAATTAGTGTGAACTGGCGGAATATAGTTGGACTGAAGGCCAAGCAGTATTTCCCGTCGGCACCAATGGGCATCATTATTTGGTTGGCATCCAACCTAGCTAAGAACTTCATGACCTGTAACCCCAGAAAACTGGAATATGATCTCCGGAACTTCCAAGTACCATTCGGGTGAGGAGATGTTGTAACAGGTATCAAAAAATTGCTCCCCCGGCAAACGACTTAACCATTGGCTATGCCCAGTAAAAGTATCACGGAATTGGTTATAGAATTGGAGAGGAAACATAGATATACTTGTTCCCGAATCTACCACTGCTCCAACCCGGCCATCTGAGTTAGTAAGAGACTTAATCTCCAGAAATTCCCATCTCACATACACACCAGTAAGGTTCACAGCGTAATATATTGGTTGAATATTTTGGAGAAGAGGGGTTCTGAAGGTGAAGTCATCAGGTATAGGCAGGGAATTGAAGTATAAACTCGTGGCTACAGAAGCAGTATGACTTTTAGGACAGAAGCTAAAACTAGTAGCATTCATTTGATAGATGAAGGAGTAAGTGTTGGGTCCAAAACCCAGAATTCCAGTGAACTTCTTACCTATCATACTTGCTGGAGACTTTTCTGCACACCCAAACCGAAGATTTTCCACAAGGACTACGTCGCCACCCTCTTCACCATGGGTAGTTGTTACTTTCTCGTAGGCAAGAAAACCTTCAGCTTCTGTGGAATCACGATACACAACTTTAAACTCACACTTGTTGTTACCATCCATATCACAACCCCAGAAAAGGCCTTCATTGCCTGGACACTCATCCTCCATTCGACAATCCACTTGACGATATGATGATGAGCGGGAAGGATTATAGCTGAAAGTAGGGCAATTATTGCATGGCTGGCAATCCCACCATACGAATCTAGAGCCAGTGTCTACGAGTAGGTGAGCTCTCTGTGGTGGATTCCCTATGTCCATAATCCCCACATAAGACGCACTCTCGTAATAGTAAGGAATATCAACCACCGCAGAATCAGTTAATGATGTCGACAACCATTCAAACCTTTTGGCATTACGAGCCAGGCGAAACAGAATCAGAGAGCGATAATCTTCATAGCCTGATTTGAGAAAGATGTCAATGTCGTAGACAGGGATATAATTGCCCTGGAAAGGGGATGACGAGGAGGAGGTGGTGGTGGTGGTGGTGGCCGGTACCTGGATAGATTCTTGTAGTAACTGGCCAGCATCAAAAGCCATGAAATCTTCTATGGCTTGTATGGTGTCATGGTGGTTTAGGCGAACTGTTTGTGTATGTTGGGATTCTGGAGAAGAAATGCAGTTGGTTGGTGGTGAAAAGGGCAAAAGGCATAAGATGAGAAAGAAGGCAAAGAAAGCCATTTCTTGTCTATCGTAAGCTTTCGGTTCTTACTTCTTAACCAGACTGCCATACAGTACATATATATAGGTCCAAGAACTTCACCCACCGGTTAACTTAATTATTCTGGGAAATTAGTTTAATCGTAACTTTCATAACATGCATTTACCCTAGTGATATATTGATGTTCGACAAGGACTAAATTTTGGACGGGTCTTCTTGATTAATTTCAAAAGGTGAGTTCTAATTGATTTCTGTGATTTTACTTTCTGGTCTCATCCCCTTTTTTATAGTACTTCTCTTCAGCATGTAAGCATTTGCTCCTTTAAGTTCTTCAATGTCTGGCATACACTTTGTTGGATTAGGAGGTCCGAATTCATTATTCAAACATCTTTTTTTTTTTTTTTAACATTTTACCACTTACAAGATGCAAACAATGGTCTTAAAAGTCGTTTGTCAAACATCTACTGACATTTTTTCCATTTACCACTAACATTCAAACCCCAAAGGAAAAAGAAGACTTAACTAAAATGGCTAATAAATTGCAAAAGTGGATGTTCAATTGAAACACGAAAAATCAGAAGATATGGCCACCATAATATATCTGCAACAATAATGATGGATGTGATGGTGTGAAAGTTGCAATACTTGTGCTTAGCTTGATTGACAAGCAAAGGATGGCTGTTAAATGTAGATTCTCGAGCTCATAGTAGTATAAACACCTAACCTTGAGGAAATAAAGTACCACCTATAGCCAGTAATAGTTGGTTCTCTCACTGAAGGATAGTGGGATGTGCTCTTATCATCTTTAATAGTCAATTAAACATGTTATTCATGGTCCTGAATTTCTTAAAATTCCTCGGTTCTTATTTGGAAAACTCATATAGTTAAGATTGTTAATAACCTCAAAAAAAAATATATGGGGTTTTGGTGTTAATCTTCCAACAAAATGGTTTGGATTGAAGCATGTAAACTTGATCTTGTCTTGTGTACATTTTTAATCTAGGTCATGCAAACTACTTTCTATGACAATGTACTAATGTGCGTGCCTAGAATTACTTATAATACGAATTTTCGTTTGACGGATTGAAAACAATCAACGGTTTAGGGACGGAAGTAACAGTCTAAAAAATTTTGATCCGGAGATGGCTGATAGCAAATTATTAATGGGTACAAGTATGACACCGCCGCTTGAAATGTTTGTTTGCACAATGATCTTGAAGCTTCAAATTCTTGTAGCCCTCTTAATTTATTTGTAGTCCAACGCTTCCAGCAGCAACAAACTTATTTTTTTTTTCTTTTCCTTTTTATGCGGATTTGTTTATGTTATGTTTGTGACCATTTCCTTTACACTTTTTTTTTCGAGGGAAAATTTTGAATTTAAGATTTCCTACTTACAATCCTTTCCACCTTATCACCTAATCCAAATTTTTCTTACATGCTTAGTTGCTTCTCAGCAGTTTGATTTCGATGGCATTATTTAACTGAAATTGGAGCGAGATAAGCTTTAGTGTGCATTGAGGACCAGAATAGTCTTCGTACTTTGCATGAGTAGGATTATTTCCAGATAAGCACAATTTTGACAGGAAATCTTTAATTTTTTTGTGCGAGAAAGAAAAAAAGATACAGAGACTGCCTGCATATAATTAATTACCAGAAAACGAGTTTCTTTTCTTACTCATCTGTACATGTTCTTACTATTTATAGTTTTCATGTTTGATGCGTGCAAACCTGTTGAAAGTTTTTCCATGCGAAAAAGATAGAGAGTATAATTACCATAGAAGCAGCTTGACTCACAGACACTTTTCAACATAATTGGAAAACTGTAACAAGATTTGGAGAAAATATTTATGATTTTGGATTGTTGTGCATCTGCCACTCTTTCAGTGGAGAGTTAATTAATAGTAGATAAGTGATTTTTTTCTTTCTAGTTTCTTCCCCCTCCATAGTTTTTACCAAATACTAAAAAAGGAAACATGAAAAACGAAGTGGTAAATGCTTAGTCCAACGTGTACAGTGCGTATATATGCATAGCCAAATAATAGACTAAGGGTCTAGATCAACACGTAAGAAATTTGATATAGTACCGTCGACATAGACTTTAGCATGTAAAAATATGGATAAATGGTCCTCACTTAGTTAGCTTCTTCCATTAAACCATAAGATACAAACCCCCAAAAAGGAAACTTTAACTACAAAGGCGAGTGGAAGTTGATCGTCTGAAGCAGGAAGAGGCAAAAAGATATGGAGACTGCCCTGCAGACTGGAATATGTTTCATTTCCAATAGTAATAATGGATGTGATGGGATGCAAGCTGCATGTTTATAGCTTGAGATCCATCGACATAATTTGGATACAGTGGTCCTAAATCCTAACTTATTTGTCAAACATATTTATAGTACTAGCGTCTTCCATTTTAGCCATACGATGAAACCCCAGAAAGGAAGGCTTAATTAACTACAAAAACGACTAGAATATTGCAGAAGTGGAAGATGATCATTTGAACCGGCAAGAGTCAAAAAAATAGAGATATGGACACTGTAATACGTTTTCTTTTCCAATAATAATGATGGATGTGATGGGATGCGAGTTGCATATTTATCTTCAGCTTCATCGACAAGCAAAAGATCAGCTAACTGTTAGCTCAAATGCTGATTCTCGGCTTGCATTCATGGGTAAACATTTATTTTATTGTAACACGTATGTTCTGATCCTAATGATACATAACAGCCCTCTGGTCTTGAATTAGAAACCTAGAGATTATTTGTGAACAAAATATTTGTCCTTAAATTCGGATGGTATCCAAATTAACGATAAGAATAATATATGTAGTCTATCCCACTTATATGCTATAATTTGAACTATTTCTCATCTTTAATTACATGTGTTGTGTCAATTTTTTGAATAGTTTCTGAGCAGGATCAATGTTTTCAGAATCAGATCGGACCTGCCGGTTCGACCGATTGGAACACGAACTAGACATACCGCCAGTCCGGTCTAGTATCAAACCCAGAAGTTAATGAAAAATCGCTAGAAACCGGTCGAACCATATGAACCGTTAAAAATCGTACAAACCGTAACTCGGAGGTTTTTAAATTTTCAAACAAAATGTCAAGAATGAAGCTGCTCAAATTCAAACCTTGGTCTCCATGTTCACATAAGACAATCTTACCACTAGACCACAGTCATAGGACAAATTCAATCCTGAGAATTCTACTTAACTTGACTAAAAAATAGATTAAAAAAATGAAACCCTAACATTAAGAAAGAAACAGCAGACACACTTTTCTTTCAATCCATCACTTTCTCGGCTTTAGGCTTCAAGGCCAACGGCTCCTCCAGTTCTCCTCTTGAATTTTTTTTTCATTTTTTTCTTCTTAACCCTTTCAAACCCAAATATCCACAACAAGATTTTCTCAAGCCTTCACCATTATTATCGGGCTATCATCTTTAGCAGATTGTAGACAAGTTGGAAATTTCAACTTTCACAAAATATTTGATACTCAAGAGTTTTTCCTGTTTTCCATCATCTTAGTAAGTTTAATTTTTCCCTTTTCAAGGTTTTTGTTTTCTAATTATTATCTTTAGCCGATTTTTTTGCATTTTCTTCTTTTTTTCCCCCAATTTTCATCCGTTTCCCCTAATTTTTGTTTTATTTTTATTTGATTAATTAAGGATGAAATTATTAATCATTAAGTATTTTGCAATCATATTTGGAGAAGCTATTTTTTGGATGAAGTATCAATTTAATAAAATTAGACATGGATGAAGTATCAAATTAATAAATTTTGTATCAATGATTGTTTTGTTTTTTCTATGCTGTTTATTGTGTTTTTATTGCTTTTTCTACGCTGAAGTAATTAGTCTACCGAATGCTCATTCATCTTGAATTTTATAGGTTTCACTGAAGCAACAAAATTAAAGACATGTTAAAGTTGATTTGTGAAAGTTGTGAAACAAAAGCTTAAAAAAAAGTGCCAAATGATTTGTAATATAATATGTTAATTAGTGATGTTTAGTAGCAATTTATTTTTTATGTGTTTGGTTGTATCCTTGTTTTTCAAAATTTTTTGGTTTTTTTTTTTGAGTTTGAGCAATTAGATTTATATTTTTATAATAAAATTTTAACTTTTTCAGGTTAAGTTGATGAAATTGTGAAGGTGGTGTTGTTGCTTATCATGCCACTGATGGAAGTTTGTTATTCAAATGGTTTGTCTTGAATATGAGTTGGCCTCTTTTATGGACTTTTTTAAGGATTGTAAAAGAATTTCATATTTATTTTTGTATTTTTATTTGTGATAATTAGTGAACATTTGGATTGTATCTATTTATGTTTGTAATGAATTTATGAAAACTTGTGGTGAATTATGATATTTTAATTATGTTTATTATTCCAGGTTTTATGTATAAGTTTTAGGAAATTTGTTATTATCTCAACTTAAATTTAGTTATGTTGGTGAATGCATTTTAGAAACTTAAGTTATCAATAACCATATTAAATTGTACATTAGCCGTCAAGTTCAAGTGTAGAATGAAGACCTGTGAAGTACTTAACACTAAAGTTGAAAAAAAAAAGTAGAAAACCGGTGAACCGGCCGGATCAGTCGGACCGCCAACCGACCCCCTCTTCGATTCGCTTGCCGGTCCGAGTTTACAAACATTGGGCAGGATAGGGTATGGGTATATCAACAAGTATGTCTGCAGACAAGGAAAAGTTGGTTTTGAGCTTACTATATGATCAATGTGCTCTGGCATCAACAACGCAGCTTGAAGAATGAGGGCAGCATTGGAACTTGGAAGGGGTTAAAAGAAAGTCTAATGATATTAGCATGCTAAAATAAACATGATTTGTTATACAACAAGCACATTTTGTACAAAAAAAAAAACATAAACAAACACTTGATAAAAAAAAATGTTATTTGTAAAAGTACGGGTTGAAGAAAGAACACAGGGGGGCACATTTGCTCACAAGTCGAATTTCATTAGGGACACATTTGATCTATTTTTTTTCTCTAGATGTGATAATACATGATTTTGACAAAATCAATAACTTTTTAGGAGCATATTCGCCCATTTGGTAGCCTTTTTTGAGATTTTTCTGAAGCCTTTTGGTCCTAGTAATAAACACTCTGATTCTTCTTAGATAATATTTTGAATTCAAATCTTTATCCTGTTATAGAAATGATCCGATTTGACTTCAAATTAATCGAAACCCAAAATGACTATTTGACACTAGAAGATTATACATCAAAAAATTTATTTTGTAAAATGTACATCCCAAATTAGGGGGCCTCAAAGTGACTATTAAAGTTTATACACCAAACCCCCTTTTGTTGCTGCATGTACATCCCATATGACAAAATAATTATTTGATGTACCAATGATCAACGCCCTTGTGCCCTGGCGGGAAAATCACAAATGACAAATATATATATATATATACACACACACTAGGGGGGAGTGCCCGTGCATCGCGCGGGTGTTTGGTGCCAGTGGGAAAGGAGGTTTTTTTGTTGAACAAACAATAATACATTATGAGAAGAAATAAAATTTAGTATGAAAAGATAAACGACAGCATTACAATAAAACTGTGTCAAATTGAAGGTCGTTGATAATGCAGATAAGCAGAGCAACACAGAAAGCTAACCTTATTCCAAAATTCCCACCGAGAGCTCTTACTTGTTGTTGCTCCAAACCTATAAGATTATAACCAACCCAGACCAATTGGGGTTAGGCAACGCGATAAGAGTCACTAATTGTAGGTACTAAGAACACACTAACAAAATTAAGGGAGGAACTGAAAAATTGGGGAGGGGGGTGAAATCTAACCTCACGCTGAACCACCAGGAGTAGCTGGGACTGAAGAGCATTCTGAGCTGATTAGTATGAAGCCAGGTAGAATTATCCCAATCCTAGAATGCGAACTGGGAGAAACTGATAATCAACTGTTTAGGCATTAACATACCAACGGTTCAGCAATTGAATTGGGTGTAATTAATGACGAAATAATGGGTAATTTCAGAGTTGAGCTCGGATGGAAGACAAAATGATAAGGCAAATCATTGTAGATAAAGGCAAAAAAGGAAAACTTAACTCCTGAAGTTGAAACGGGATAAACTGACCAACGTTTGTGACTCATAAATGCAGATTATAAATGATAGAGAAATGGATTCCTACCATTGATAAAGAAATTGTTGGCTCATTTCCTAAATCCGATTGCCATTAAAATGTTTCAGATAAAACAACATCTCAAACGGTTATCTGTGGCTGAAAAAGGAATTATTGGTAGTTAAGAGATATTCCGATAATTACACCAACACACAAGCATATATGGGTTGTACAAAATGCAAAAACGGTGCACACTAATTACACATTCCATCAATACCCAGATGGCTCATCAATGACAACTTTAAATGTATTAAAATGGGGTCATTTCAGTAAACATACCCAAATACATGCTTCCTTAACTTGTACATAAAGTTTTTAAACTAATACACAACATTTCACATTCCTAGAAAGCCTCCACTTATGCGGTTGAAATTCAACATATTTTTTGACCAAAATTCAATCTTATATAGTATAAGGATATATAGACACACACTACTAGAGGAGCGCATAAGAGCTCTAGAACTATTTAAAGAGGAAAATCATCTAAACCAGCGATGCAATATGACACTCTTAAGATTTTTTCTTTTTTTTTTTTAAGGCAGGAAAGGGGGTTTTAAAACCCCCAGAGAGAGAGAGAGAGATATTCTTAATGAGGCCAATGGTTTAAGTCGATTGTATTAAATTTTGGTAAGCTTAATAGATACAGATCAAATCAATTGATTATTGTTGAGGAGGGCAAATTGAAATATTGACTTCTGACAGGTGCCGAACCTGTGCAATAATAATTACCTACTCAAGAAAAATCAGATTTTGTATATAGCGGCGAGCAGGGTCGAATCCACAGGGACTGGGGATAATTCGTTTCTTCTAGAGTCCAGAGTATGGGAGGTTCTTGGATTAAATGCTAACTAAATAAATCAAGTGCAGAAAATAATTGATTAAAAGAAATAATTAAGAGAAACTCTAGCCAAGGGTACACTTCAGAAATGGTTCAGGCACTGATCATTGATGCAGAAATAATTCCAACATTTAGCAATAGATTAGTTATAGTTGTCATGCACGCGATAAACAACCAACCCTTCCTTAATTTCTCGATAGCTAAGGTACGACCGTTAGCTATTTCTCTAACCCAAAAAATAACCCTAGGTACGACCGTAGGATTTAATTTCTAGATTGCATTAATAATTAGAAAGGCCCAATCCTAACCAACAAACACGCTACGAGGGTTTGTTTAAATTAGATCATATGCTCCCCTGACATAAACCCAATTACGCCAGTTGCTACTGAGGTAGAGATAACGAACAATTACGGATTCAATTACCCCTATTTAGCAAAAATAGCCGATATGAATAATTAATTATTGCGCACTAATCAATCATACACAAGGCCATAGCAATTAAAATCAAGGAACATATAAATACCAATAAATGAAGAAAAATAATTAAAACAGATTCGATCTCACAGTAATTGTCGAACCAAATCGTCAGTTGTCCCCTTGACTAGAAAAGCTTAACCACGCCTCATGAGAAAATCTCCCCGTTGGGGAATATTGTCGAATACCTGGCGTGTGTCAGAGGCCAGTCCAAGGAAAGAAAACTAGAACTAAACTAAAAAACTAAAACTAAAGCCCTAGATATCTTTTGCTTCTGTACGTTGTCCCCTTTTAAAACAACAAAAGAAAGATGACTAAAAGCTATCTAGGTGGTCCCCACACATGTGGACAAAGCCTCCCAAGTACTTCTTGTTCCAAGTCTCTCTACGTTGCTTTCTTTGAAGCCCAAATGACCAAATGCCTTTCACTAGCTTGTGGTCCCCCACCAATTCAAGGGCCCAAGGATTGAAACCCTTAGAAGTCTCCATATTTTTCACAAAGTCCCTCCTTTTTGGTAGTTTTCTGCTTCATTCCTGAAATTGATTCCAAATACCAAATATGAGTAAATATCAGCAATTAACACAATATTTGTCAGGGATAGAAGGGAAAATTAATAATAAAAATACTAACAAATTATACCCTATCAATTCCCCCCACACCTGAATCATGCTTGCCCTCAAGCATGAGAATAACAATTGAACACCGAAATTTAATAATGGCTATTGCTCTAAATACAGTATTGCCAAGATACCCAGAAAAACATATATCAAGCTTCACAAGTAAAGATCCAAGAAAAATCACCCCGGTTAGCTTCCCAACCACCAACTCCTCCAATTTAAAGCAAACTAATCTAAGAAAAAGGAATGGTTGCTCACATTTATCAGCAAATGGTCCAACTATTAACCAAAATCTCGACATTAAGATCACAAACTGGCAAGCTGACTTATTCACATACTAACACAATCTTTATTTTTTCTTTTTTGTTTTGTTTTTGTTTCTTTTTTTTTTTTTTTGAAGGAACAAAAGACTTAGTCTATAGCCCTTAGAGCCTTTTGACGCGAACTCCAACATTGGCCAGATGAAGGAGCCCGGTTACTCAGCTTCTATCGCCACGTGACCACGTACTCATAGGAATTACTACCTTTTGACGCGAGAATCAACACTTTTAGGTGCAGATCCCCGGTTACTCAGTAGTAACTAATAGCGGAGTACAGTCAAGTTTATTCATAGCTAAAAATCACAAAAACTCAATATAACACAAGAACCAAAAGAAAACTTGCATCAGCTAGCCTCATTTTCAAACATGGAGAACTAAAGTTAATAACCGGACCAATTCACATGAAAATGCCAATAATCATTCCCTATGCCTAGGAAAGTTAACCAAAAATTATAAGAGTAAAACAATCATCGATATTCACCAAAGAGATATTTTTGGACTCAATCACATTAACTTGATACCCTTTTATTAGTAAATCTTGGCAAAAGCAGAATTAGAGACAACAATCCAACATCAAACTTGGGTATTCATTAAAAAAAAGTAAACGAAGACTAGACAAATGACAAACTAGAAATAAAAGAAGGACATCTGAAAACTAAAAACTGGCATAGCTGTCCCTCCCCCCACACCTAGATCCTACATTGTCCTCAATGGAGGAAATAAAATAATTAAAGCGAAGAGGATAACGAAACTTCCCTCTGGAGTGGTTAAGGGGTATTTGGCAGCTACGGAGGGAAACCAACGTGGTGAAGGTACGAGGCCACGTTTTGAGACATCCTTGCCCCTTGGCGGGCGATGTTCATCATTCAGTCATCTACGTTGTGAACCTGTGCTTGTAAGTGGTGCCACTCACCATTTTCGCCAATTATCACCCCAAACAACAAAAGACAGAATATCCAACAAAGATAGCAATCACAAATGCACATTCATAGTCACTGGTGTTCCCCAACTCAACAATCAAAAGCAAACACGGGCCACTCAAGCCCAAATATGGTCAACAAAGCAACAGTTGCACTCCAAAACTAACAACCAGCAACTATTATCAACAACTAGAAACTAGCACGGTCACGTCAATAAGCACAGGGGCTACCCAAATCAGTCAGTCAACAAGCAAACTCGGGCCATCCATACTCTCAACAAAAGCATTCTAAAATTTCAACAAATGCCTCCACCAGTCAAACCATAACAACTGCCCCAATAATATGCTAAATTCAGCAATAGGAGTGTAGAAAATTAGCAATAGCAACACAGTCAAACAGTCTTGGCAATTGATCAAATATCCAACCAACTAGAGTTAACAAGTTCCAGATAAAATATTCCAATAATAGCACTTAAAGACTCAACAAATGCCCAGCAGTGGGCCTCAAGAAGTGAACAAGTCAAGCATAGTAGTGGAAAACTCTGACATTAACAACTGAATCTCAAACCCCCAGCTTCCAAGCAGTCAGCCAGTAGAGTAGAATTAATCTGGTGGAGTCAAAATACCCACTGAGTTGATGAAACAATTCCAACGGCTGGCCCAAAGTAATGAGAACTCCAACTCACAGTCAAAAGTAAACTCGGTCCAACTAAAATTGCAACAAATATCCCCAGAAATTTCAACAAATGCTATAGCAGATCAAAGCAGTAGTAAAGCAATAGCCCCAAGTATGTACTAATCCACCAGTTGGGAACCCCCGCCACTGAGGTCACAAA
The DNA here is from genome assembly GCF_003713205.1 of Coffea eugenioides. NCBI lineage: Eukaryota > Viridiplantae > Streptophyta > Magnoliopsida > Gentianales > Rubiaceae > Coffea > Coffea eugenioides. The sequence continues at coordinate 74,382 of NW_020864076.1, forward strand.
CAATGGTCCCAAAATAGCAATATTAACCAATCACCAGGATGTCTTCCATAATTAATAAATGCTACCAATCTCACAAGTAAAACAAGCGGCCAGATATTCCAATTCAACATGCAAAAGCAGAATCAAATCGCCCAAATGTCACTAGACAGTTGCAGTATTTCAGCTCACCCAAAATCCCAACAAATGGCTCCAGTTGGCCAATTAATTGCACAATTTCACCCAACCCAAAAGAAATAGCAATTCCAAGCGAAAATAGTCCGACCAGTACCACTGGTGGAATTCACCAATCGAGAAAATAAACTTCAATCGTCAACAACATTAACTATTGAGCAACCCAGGCAGCACCAATTAGTTATTAAGAGAATGGGGGACAAGTTCCAATTACCTCCACCTTGGACGACAACCAAATGAAAGGGGACAGTAGCGGGTGGCGTGCGGCGACTGTGGAGACCGAGCTGAAGCCGAAGGTGGAGCGCTGGTGGACTGGGCAGCGGTGGAAGAAAATAGCCGCGGCGGGCGACAAGAGCAGAGGGGCGGCGCGCGGCCGTCAGCGTGGGCGGCATTTGCGACCGAGGGGGAAGATGGAAGAAGGTGGTTGCGGAGCTTAATGGAGCTGGAGTCGCGCAGCCATGGTCGCCCGTGGGCTGGACGAGAAGCGGCGGCGAGGAGGCTGCGGGCTTCTGGCCCGCGGCGTGTGGCTGGAGATGGGAGAGAGAGAGAGAGCTGCGCTAGGTGGAGCTGGGGCTGCTGCAGAGGTGGAAGTGAGCTGGAGGGGGGCGTGGCGTGCTGGTTGGCTCGCGTGGCAGCTGCGGGTGGCTGCGCGCAGTGGGATCTTCAGCAGCAGCGGCGGCGGCGTGCTAGCAAGATGCGAGCGGCGTGCGACGCAGAGAAAAACAGAGGAGAAGAAAGAAAGAAAGAAAGAAAAAGAAACAAAAGAAACAAAAGAAAAAGAAGGAAAAAGAAATTTTTTATTTTATTTTATTTTATTTTTGGGAAAACTGAGCTACGGTGAAAAAGGGGAAAAAAAAAATCTTTTTTTTTTTTTTTGCTTTTTCATTTTTTTTTTCAGGGAAGACTCTCCCTCTCTTTTTTTTTTTTTTTTTTTTGTGGAAAATTTTTTCATATATCATCTCTTTTTTATTATTATTATTATTGACAAAATTTATTTTTGAAATTCAAAAGTAGTGATTAACAGGAAATCAATAATCGTTCTTGAGTTTCTTTGAATACTTACCTTTCCCGCGAACGTGACGCGGGCACGTCAAGAGAGCAAGAGAGCTCCCAGAAGTTTCTGGTCGTGAGCTTCCTGCACATCACCACGCGGGCGCGTCATGAGGGCAAGAGAGCTCCCAGAAGTTTCTGATCGTGAGCTTCATGCACGTCACCACGCGGGCGCGTCATGACTGAAGGGCACCTATAAATCAGCAAAAACGAAAACTGAAACCCAAAATCAGTCGAATTCAAGGAGAGCACATCTAAACTACCACACGAAAATGAACAAACAATTAAAAGGAACAATTGGGTTGCCTCCCAAGGAGCGCCTTTCTTTAATGTCTTTGGCTAGACATTATCATGTTTTGCTCATGGAGGATAAAATCTTGTGGCTCGTCTTACTGCTTCATCCTCTATATAGTCCTGATAACCCTCGTAAATAGAATAATCCTTGAGCATACGAGCTACGGGCTTCCATGGACTAGTGAATGGCGCCAAACGAGTCGATGATAATTTGCATTCTCCATTCACTCCTCCCCCACTTGCATTTATTGGTTCAAGATATCTCGCCATCGCCACTCTTAATTTATTCCTGTCATGAAATTCAAAATTGTCTGGTATAATAAAGTCAATTTCGTTAACAGGAATTGAAGAGTAAGAGTCAGGAGAATATTGATGAAGGAGTGGAGGAGATGTCACCGCATTTGGAGATTGTTCACTGGATTCTTTCACTTGAATGGGTTGCGGTTGGGGTTCCATTTCTTCTTTTGCAGCTTCTTTTTCAACTGCATCTGTAGATCCTCATTTTGACACTCTTGCATCTCCTCATCACTAGTCAAGCAAATTGCACTCTCATTTTCTTCTAGATCAACAATGGTTTTCGAGGGCAATTCTTCCATTTGAGAAGCCAATCGATTCATTCTGGATGTCAATAGACATAGTTGATCTGCCAGATAACTCATTGCATCTTTCGTCATCTCATTCCTCATTTGTGTCTCCTGTTGGAATTTGTATGTATTAATAAATAATTCACCCAATTCCTGAAAAGACATACCTGACATGGACGATGGTTGTTTAGACTCTTGATGTTGAAAATCCATTGGCCCTGTTGTATAATCATAACTGGAGTTATCCCACCATCCTTGATCATACCCGTTTGGATTAGGGTTATACCACGTTTGAGACCAGGGTGAAAAATCTTCATAATTTTTGAGTGGGACACTCAGATTATCCTGATATTCGGGGCACATACCGGTTGAATGATCCCTGGCATAACAAATTTTACAGGTTGCAGCAGCCATTCTTTTTCTAATAGATTTTAGTGCCTCTGCATATGCAAACTCAGGAAAGAAACAAATCTCATCGCCTTGCCCGGAAATAAAATCCAATACATCACCAAAATACGGAGTGTTAGAAGCCATAAACTATATCAAAAAAAATAAGAGAAAAAATAAATAAAAAAATGAAAACAAAATGAACTCAAAAGAAAACAAATTAATCTGACACCAGTCCCCGGCAACGGCGCCAAAAATTGACAGGTGCCGAACCTGTGCAATAATAAGTACCTACTCGAGAAAAATACAGATTTTGTATATAGCGGTGAGTAGGGTCGAATCCACAGGGATTGGGGATAATTCGTTTCTTCTAGAGTCCAAGGTATGGGGGGTTTTGGATTAAATGCTAACTAAATAAATTAAATGCAGAAAATAAATAAAAGAAATAATTATTGGAGAAACTCTAGCCAAGGGTACACTTCAGACATGGTTCAGGCACTGATCATTGATGCAGAAATAATTCCAACATTTAGCAATAGATTAGTTATAGTTGTCATGCACGCGATAAACAACCAACCCTTCCTTAATTTCTCGATAGCTAAGGTACGACCGTTAGCTATTTCTCTAACCCAAAAATAACCCTAGGTACGACCGTAGGATTTAATTTCTAGATTGCATTAATAATTAGAAAGGCCCAATCCTAACCAACAAACACGCTACGAGGGTTTGTTTAAATTAGATCATATGCTCCCCTGACATAAACCCAATTACGCCAGTTGCTACTGAGGTAGAGATAACGAACAATTACGGATTCAATTACCCCTATTTAGCAAAAATAGCCTATATGAATAATTAATTATTGCGCACTAATCAATCATACACAAGGCCATAGCAATTAAAATCAAGGAACATATAAATACCAATAAATGAAGAAAATAATTAAAACAGATTCGATCTCACAGTAATTGTCGAACCAAATCGTCAGTTGTCCCCTTGACTAGAAAAGCTTAACCACGCCTCATGAGAAAATCTCCCCGTTGGGGAATATTGTCGAATACCTGGCGTGTGTCAGAGGCCAGTCCAAGGAAAGAAAACTAGAACTAAACTAAAAAACTAAAACTAAAGCCCTAGATATCTTTTGCTTCTGTACGTTGTCCCCTTTTAAAGCAACAAAAGAAAGATGACTAAAAGCTATATAGGTGGTCCCCACACATGTGGGCAAAGCCTCCCAAGTACTTCTTGTTCCAAGTCTCTCTACGTTGCTTTCTTTGAAGCCCAAATGACCAAATGCCTTTCACTAGCTTGTGGTCCCCCACCAATTCAAGGGCCCAAGGATTGAAGCCCTTAGAAGTCTCCATATTTTTCACAAAGTCCCTCCTTTTTGGTAGTTTTCTGCTTCATTCCTAAAATTGATTCCAAATACCAAATATGAGTAAATATCAGCAATTAACACAATATTTGTCAGGGATAGAAGGGAAAATTAATAATAAAAATACTAACAAATTATACCCTTCATGTGGGGGCATTTTGTAATTTACCCTTCCTTAAGTAAGGCTGTAAGGGTAAGGAATTTCGTACCACCGCCTTGCCCTTACCTTCCTTTTCCCGGTTCAAATCAAAGATAGGTCACTGTTTCTTTTTCTTTTGTTTCCTTTCTTTTTTACTTGCCGTAGCTAAAGAGGGCTCTGTGTATAATATGGAAGATAGGAAGGCTACATGCAGTTCGAGCCAGTGCAAGAGATTAAGAACTTGAAACCCTTCAAACGCTTTTTCATTCAAATTCCTCGAAATTCAGACGTTGTCTTTCTTTCTTTCTTTCTTGTTTGAACATATGGTGCTTTACGCGCGGAGCTGGAAGAACTTTAGCCGCGATTTTGCGGCCAGGAGAATGATGTCAAAAGTCGTTCTTTTTCTTGCTTTTGTTGTGGCAGGAATCGTTTGGGCGTCCATGATTCGCATCGCCTTGTACTCTGACACTTGGGCTTGTCAATCACCATTATCTTGCTTCTCTGGTATGGGGATACACTACTGACAGTTTGATTTTTTTACTTTTGCCATTTTTATTTGCCTTTTTATACTTTCATGCTGTTGAACTTCTATGTTCGTTTTGTGACTGTTTATCCAACTTCCAGTCACTTCAATTTGTTACAAGAAAGATAGATGGGAAATATGCCATGATCGAGTTGCTTGGGAATTGGGACAAGATTTAGTTTGGAGTGATAATTTGACGAGAATGAGAACATTAATTATGCCCTTCTTTTGCCCATATGTATTGTGACATATTAGATGTGGCTTCAATTATTTTGGGTTCTCGTGATGCAGTTATTTGGTCGTCTAGGTGTAGCAAGACATCGAATTTCCCAGATATGACGAAGGGATATGCACCTAAGCCACGAAAACGTTAGGATTCTAAGCTGTCTTTCCTTTTGTTTTTGTCCTCCTTTTTTTGATTTGTGGGTATTACTTATTCATAGCTAATATGATTTTGCTATTTTTAATAGGCTGTCCAATTCCTTTTGCAAAAGACCCACAGGGTTTAGACCATTCAAAGGTGAGGAGAACTCCTGACCAACTTGTCAAAGGTTTGTCCTACATTATGGAGGATGAGCCTGATGTGAACAGCGGATGGCAATCTCTCCCTCCATTTGGTGGAGGAGGGCAGAAGAGATGGTTCGAAAGGGGGGAAAGTCTCAAGCTTAACACTACCATGAAGGTAAAAGTAATGATACAATTCCAAATTAACTGCTTGATCTCTACCATTTCTTTGTGTTAAAGCAATAACAAGATTTGGATTTTCTTTTGCTTGCTTGATGGTTAGTGGTTTTGTTAAACTGTCTGGCAAGTGACTATATATATATATATATATATATATATATATATATTTGTTTTGTGTCTGTGTGTCTGTGTGTTGTGGTCGGGTTCATAGAGATGTTATGAATTATAAAAGAGAACTATACTAAGGCTTCTTGGAAGGAGAAAAAGTGCAATTATCTTGTAAGTGGTAGAGCATGTATACAACAGCAGCAAAGAGTATCATTCTAAGCGACATTGGCAATTTATCCTCCTTCCTCTTATGGCACAAAGATGGATTGCTCAAGTAAGCAAATGAACTGGACTGTCGAAATAAATATCAGAAGATGTCACTATCAGAGTTGGTGTTCAGATGATTAATTAGTTATCCTCAACTGTATAAACTAGAAAAGGATTAGCTTCACGCACAGCTTGGGATGAGTCCTACATATGTTCTGGTTCTATAGATCTAAATTCATTTCATTATTCCCCAAAAGCTCATAGTTGCAGCTAATTTTCTCACTGGAATCTAGTCTAAAATTCGCATATTGCTGTTTGTATACAGTCTATCTTCCTATCCGTTTTGAGCTTGGGAATAAATTAAAAAGGTAAAAGTTATTACCAGATATTTGACCATTTTGTTGCTTGTTTCAGCGTATTTAACACCTTTAAAGCAAGGCTACTGGTGCATAAAATGTCAACTAACTAGTGATTTTGTGATTTCAAGCGTGCATACATTTCTATCATCCTTGTCATGTTGGATGGACCAACTTATGGTGCTATATTGTAATCAGGTTGAATAATTATCTTGACTATATATCATTGGCCCTTTAGGTACATTGTGGATTCACTCGAAGCAGTGATGCAGGAATGACTGTAGCAGATATGCGATATGTTAAAGGATGCAAGTATGTTGTCGCATCTGGCATTTTCAATCCGTATAGCATAATTCACCAGCCTACCAATGTTAGCGTCCATTCCAGGAAGCTATTCTGTTTTGTCATGCTGGTGGATGAGAAAATTCTCAGTTTGCTGAAATATAGAGAGACTGTAGAAGAAGATATTCATGGGGGATTATGGGCAGGTATATGGCGCTTAATTCCATTGAAGCATTTACCTTATAATGAAACTAGAAGGAACGAAGAGATTTCCAAGCTCTTAATTCACAGGCTGGTCCCCCAAGCTCAGTATAGCATCTGGGTCAGTAGCAAAATGGTGCTAGTGGCAGATCCCTTACTTATTCTTGAGAGGTAGTGTGTTCTCACATTCTTCCCAAAACGGTCCTCTTTCCTTCCCTAAGCTGTTCCTAGCCACCATAACTGTATATGTTTGTATATTTCTCTTCCAAATAGGCTATTAATTTGTTAAAATATTTTATGGAATTCGTAGATATTTATGGCGTGAAGGGCACTCCTTTGCTATTTCTCAGCATGGCTATCATCATAGCATTTATGAGGAGGCTAACGCAAGCAAGCGCAGAAAGAAATATTCTCGTCCCCGCATTGATGCCCAGATGAAGGTATATCAGAGCGAAGGATTAGAACCATGGAGCACGAAGAAAAGGGTCATCAGTGGTAAGCTGCAAATCATCCATTAACGTTTCAGTTATTATTAGTGATTAAATGTTGTTCTAACATATGAGTAAACAGCAAGAGGTTGTCGAAATGCATTCATTACAGAGATTGTTTGGTTGGGAAAAAAAATTATGCTTTTTAAGACCTTGACCATGCAACAATTTCTTTTGCTGTGCAGCTGCAAGAATGAGTAATATCCAGTATTTGCTTAATACAATAGAAAGGTCTTAGTTTGTCACCTGAGTTAGTTCGCTATTCGCTTTATAGAATCTTTGACCATTGCTATACAGTCGCCGGTGATTAGTTATCCTCATAGAGAAGAACCAAATTACAGTTGCTTTTGATTTGCAAAAATCCTTGTCTCAACTTTCTGTGAGATTGATTTGATTAGAAGAAACTCATGAAAGATGCCTTCTTCGCCTGTATAACTTTCCATTTCCAAAATGTGATAGATTTTTTCTTTGTTGACATTGCCAAGATGCTGATGGATATCTTTTGATCTGCAGATGTTCCAGAGACATCAATTATTATACGGGAGCATACCATGATGAATAACTTATTTAGTTGCTTGTGGTTCAATGAGGTGCACCTATTTACACCTTTGGACCAACTGAGTTTTGGTTATGTTGCGCACAGGTTGGGGGAATCATTCAAGTACTTCATGTTTCCATTTTGTGAATTCAATTCATTGTTTGAGTTGCATTCCCACTCCTCTGATCGATTCGAAATGCGATTCGGAGGGGAAATCAATGTTGCTTGAAAGATTTCATGCAAAGGGGACGATTATGAGCTTTTCTCAATGTCTGACTTTGGTTATCTTTAGAAATGAATGGTTCACCTTCACAATGAATGCTGGCCGAGAGTTAACCATATTGAACAGACCATCTTTTGCTTGTCAACCAAGCCAATTGTAGTCATTTTTTGTAGTTTTCAAGTTTTCCTGTCAATCGTTGCCAAATCAAGTAACCTAGTAACATTTTACATTGGCTCACAACACAAACACAATAATTTCTTCAATCAATCCACGATCGTGGAGCTAATAGGGTGATGAAACGAAAGGAAACGGAAGCAGATGAAATAGAGGGGAGAGCTATGTAGCATTTACTTTTGTGTGGAGGTTCAAAGTTTCAACTCGCTAAAGTATTGTGTGTTTACTTTCTCCCTGTGTAAAATAAAGTTGGAAGAACATATTTTAAGCCAGGATTGAATGGATTGTTCTATATCTTCACCTTGCGCGAAGAAAATAGCCCAAACCGGATACAAGGGATGATCCCGAAAGGACCACCTGTCCCGGCACTAAAAATTTCTTTGATGCGAGGAATTCCATTATCATTCTATTATCAACTGCAGAAAACAGCCCCTTTTTTTTTTAAATTATTTTTGGATAGCTAGAATATCTGCCTTGTGCGGGAATAGAGACTTTTTTCCACTTTTGATCCTTACATAAAACTAGTGTACATCATCTATTACAGTAATAAAAGAAATTTTTTTTTTTGTTTGTAACAAACGCTTACTAAAAGAATCAAAATTTGAAGGCATGTGTCTCTCAGCCATCTTTCAATATTTCGCCTATTAGTCCCTTGAGTTTGAATTCTGACTGATACATTTCGCTGCCGAACTTTACATGATGGGCTGCCAAATATCCCCTCCAAAGTCCAAACAATGTATAAAGGAGACGTTCATTTCTCATGAACAAGAGGACTGTAAACAGGATCCCACATATTTCTTTTAACATATTCGACAGTCTCCTCCTGTATCCGATCATATAAAAGCAAGAGTCAGATAAATACAACGGAAAGAAATAGGGGCAAGAATTAGATAAATAGAGGGTATCTTCCAGCGGAGGTATGGGTCAAATGGTTAGCATATGGATAGTTTGTAGAGTACTATCTGTTTAGGTCCCATCCATTTGCACCCACCTCATAAATGGGTGGAAGTGCATTGCATCAATTTCATCCACAAACCATTTAAGAAAAAGCATTTATAATCCAATTATCAACTTTGACACCTCTCACAAGACTGATCCAACAAAGCGATGGCGATGATTTAGTATCAATTTGGTCAATGGTCCCTGTTGTCATATTTTGTGAATGAGAAATTACCAGAGAGTACATTTTACCTATACAAGTTGCTTACAAACTGAATTATGCGGAAATCTGTTAAGAGCTACATGAACTGGCACAAACTTCCTCCAGCAAAATTTGATTAGTGTAAAATCCATTCAAATATGTATAAAACTTCTGAAATAATATTGATGTACGCTTAGATTGACAGATCTCTGAAACCTATTTTGTCGTCTTTTAACCTGATTGTCAAAAAGGTCAAGAAAGCTGCTTACCTTTGACATGCTTACTAGCTCTTTTGTTCCCACATCATGATATCCTTCTGCTAGCTCTTCAGCAACAGCTGCTCGCAAAACTGCTGCTCCAACCTCTGCTGTAATATCCCGAATGCTGCAAGCAGCCCATGAAATCATGAACTCAAAGTATTCAACTACATCGATGAACAGATTAATAGTTTCCAATGCAAACTCCACTTTGTCGTAGCCTATTTTGCCAGGGATAAACAGATTAGTAGTTTCCAGTACTACTTCACTTTTATTGTAGCCTATTTTGCCAGGGCTAAATTTCAAGCGATCTGTAGATACACACTACAACTGTAAATACTGGTAAGCTTAATTAGAAAAATTTATTAGCAATGACGACTAAACTGTACATATGCAATTAGATCAATTATGAGAGCCACTTGGTCATCATGGAAGCAAAAAGCCAGTCATTCAGTCATCATATCCCAACATCTGTGAATACAGTAGAAGTTCCATTCACAGCTTAGTATGAGGTCAAAAAACAAAGCTTTGCCGAAAACAGAACCTTTTGAATGATTGACAAACTTGCATTCTGGGGGACCTCACTTGCCAATTATATCTTTTCTTTTTTCTTTCATATTAGTTACTTTATAAGAGAGACAGACAAAATATGTGCAGCTTTGATTGCCCACGAAACAGATGAAAATAATTTCCAGGAACCTTTGCAAAATACCTGTCAATAGATGGATACAAGATTCCTCTCTGAATTTCTTCATCAGTCATATAAGAAGCAAGGCTGCAGAAGCAAAGGTGTAATAGTTACATGCCCAAAATAACAGGTTTTCTGAGAACAAATTTTCAATTGCAATGTAAAGTAAGGACATGGGTAAATGATAATCTAGAGAAAAAAAGATCATATTAAACGTCTGATATTCAAATATCAAAGTGAACTCAAATCTTATATGAACTGGAAAAAGATTCCCTCCCTCTTTCCAATCACCAAAATAAAAAAAGAGCTTAGTTTGCCTAAAAAGAGTTGAATGCCCTTGATTTTCATTCTTTAAACAAAAAATATATAAAAACAAGTCTGATTTTAGAATTTGGCAACAATATAGATAAGGATTTCGACCAAACAGGTTGCAGAAGCTTCTCCACCCAAACAGGATTTCGACCACCCTAACACCCCCCCCCCCGGCTCCCCCGGTGAATTAAGCTCATATATAAAAAGCTTCTCCACATATGAGATTTACACGAGTAATTTGGTTGAATGCACGAACTGTCTTGCAGCATTATAGATAAAATGCTTGTAGGACTCTCCCAAAGTCCTGGTAACAATTCAAGCATCAAAACTGAAAAGTTGCAATGACTAAATCCCAAAGAACTAAAAGAAGTGCAGGAGTCTGGATGTTTATAGTGTCAAGTATTAGGAAGCAAACAAGAGCTTTAGATGACAATCATGCAAAGAAAATGAACTAAAACTGCAAAGAGGTTCTCAAACTAAATGAACTACCTATTGATTCAAAGTACAAAAACTTCACTAAGCTGCAATTTGAACAAAAGGATAGGCCCGGCTTTCCTCCTTTTCACTTTTATCAACAGAGTTGGTTTTGGCCCCTTGAATTTCTATTTTTGTTAAACAACTAAATGTTTCCAATTGAAGCAAGAAGATGACAATAATGCAAAGAACACTTCATACAAACTTTATCCAGCTTTTACCTTACAATAGGAGCACTGCAGTAAAATACGCTCATCCAGAGCATACGATAAAATGAAACATCAGAAAAAAGAGAAGTTAATTTAAGTATCAATTAATACCATTCTGCAGCTGCTTGCAGCATCCCATCAGTAATAAAGCGAGCACCAGATACAAGAGCTCCCAACCCGATCCTAAATCAGCCCAACACAGAACTTGTAAGAATTTGGCACCCATATGCAAGTATATTTATCATACACAAGTGTAGACATTAGCACATACCCAGGAAACAGGTACATGTTATTTGCTTGATTCACATGGCCAATTTTTCCATTACCTGACAACATAAGCTCATGGTCAGTAAAAAGTTACCATGAAAACACAATCAGCAAGGATATAAGAATTTAACAGTATTATCAGCTTCAACATTCAGTTTAATGGCTTTGATCATGTAAAAGATGGAATTAATATTTCTCCCACCCTTTAGATATGATGCCTTTCACTTTATTGCTTGAAATGCATTTGCCAAAAAAACTGGAAGCAAATAGGATGCATAACAAGCACTTTGTTCCAAATTAGAATCAAAAGAGTAATACCAAGATCAACATGTTCAAAAGGGCTGCCACTTCCAAAGACTATCTGTTCACCAGCATGCTTGAAAGCATCCCTAGCAGTGCATTCAGCTGCTCCAAAAATGGAAACAACAATTTCTTCAGAATCGCACAGGAAAGTATAACAAGAGGCACCCAGAAGGTCGAGAGACAAACCATTATTGGTAGGATTGGACATTGCAAAAATAGCAGGTTTAATGGAATCAGATTCTCGCATTGCCTTAAGCACCTGATAATTAGGCCAGGAATAAGCTGGTTATATCACAGATATGAATGCACTAATTACATCTCAATACTTTCTTCTGTTATCGCAATACAATGGCATTCTACAGAGTTATACCTTCAGCCGTTTAGTGTTAAATAACCACACATATAATCTGACACCCAAAAGGGTGAGGATTCCATTACAAGGACAACCAGCATCCAGAGATAGGGGAGATTAAATGATAATTGTGAGCAAAAGATGGAAAAATGGAACGGGATATAAGACCTATAAAGAGAAACTAATTCAAGTGTGCTAACAGTTCTGAGAACAGAATTGACATCCAACTGCATCTGCCCCCAAGAAAGAACAATACAAGGAAATGATGACCACAATCCAGGTGATAATAAAACTCAGCGGAGAGCTACGCACCTCTTCATTGAAAAGACCTCCAACACCAGACAAACCGAGAAGCACGTGAGGCTTGACCTTTTTGACCTGAACAGAATGAAGTTACATGGAATCTGAATTCATGAAAGAAAGGATGCTGCCCATATTTCTAAGAGAGAGACAGAGAGAGAGAGGGTATTACTGATCCGTATTTACCACCACTATCACAATCAAAATCTTGCCAAGAGTAAAAGGAAGGATATCTCCTTTTAAAGAGTGTCTCCACTAGAACAGACATTGCATTACAAGTTTAACATTTACCACTTCAATCAGACTTGCTCCCTCTTGAAGTCCAAAGCTCTTGATCTCTTCATGCGTTTTAGCAAATGGAGCAGCTGCTGGATCAATATCATTCCTCTCATTTGTAATTAGACCCTGCATCCATGCAAAGTATTTATTAGACAAGTTTGTACAATTTTTTAATGAAAAAGGGATAGTACAAGCTTGTCCCTCTTCCTTTTTTAATCAATTTTTGTAGCCATTTACATTTCAAAGAAGATTTTAGGAGTTTTTTCACTTATTCATTTTTCCTTTTTTTTCTTTTTCTTCTTCTATCTCTCTCTCTCTCTCTCTCCCGCTGTGGGGAGGGGGGTACACTAAGCAAAGCAAAACCTCTAAGTGAAGCCATTAGGCAAATTAATAGAGCGTTTCATGAAGTAACAAATTACTCAGTGGTAGTCATGTTAGCAGAACCACACATTTTTATCGAGCAGGAAAAAGTGAGGATTTGCCACTGGCCCTGCCATTCTTGAAACAGCCTGCAATGCCATGTTAAGTACACCAAGCCCAGCACTGAAATCCAGGCAAAAGTAAGAGTTTGTAATGCTAAGTTGTCCCAAGCAAACACCCTGCTGTATAACAAACGATTTTACTAAGCAAAAGCAAATTGCCAAGTTGAATTTTGCCATTACCTTCCAGCTCCAACAACAACTATCTTTTGATTTGCAAAATCAGTTAATGGACGACCTTGTGCCCTAACAGTTCCAAGTAGACCAGCCAGTGCAACACCTGCTGTACCCTGCTTAATATGAAAATATGCTGAATTATTCCAGTTTCAGAGAGGACCAGACTAAAAGCATAACATCTCCAATCCAATAATAAGATCTATGCTCAGTATAAATGCCAACTCAGTCACCTGTATGTCATCATTAAACATACAAAACCTTTTCCGGTAGCGTTGCAGTGTTTCAAACGCCCACTTCATTTGAAAATCCTCAAACTGATAGATAGTTCAATCACTGGAAATCAGTATGGCATCAATAACTGTGTTATAACAAGTCATTCTAAATGAAAAATTTTGGACCTGCACAATAGCCTTTGGCCAACGTGCATGGACAGCTTCCATGAATTCATCAACTACAGATAAATACTCTTCTCCTTCCAACCTTGGTTCTCGCAATCCTAAATCTGCCAAGCTAAAAGAAATTGATTAGCTATTCTGATGATATGCTTTAAAAACCAGATGTAACAGTACTGGCATGGTGAGCTGCTTTAGGAAAGTAAAACTTATGAGTTCTATATAAGCCTTCAAGGAAGCAAGGCAGTTAATGGTTTGGCCAACAAATAGGAAGCATGAACTACGAACTAAAGTTTTCCGAAATGACGAAAATGGGTTAGAAACAAAGTAGTGAATAAGGATTAATCACAAAATAAGAAGATAACAGTAAACAAATCAACTCACAGAGTCGATCCTTAAGGAGCTTCTGATTGTTAGTACCCACATCCAGCATAACTGGCAATATCTGTCAGAAATTGCATCAGTATATTTATGTAACCCAAAATGGATTCAAAACATCCAAGGCAAAGCACATAATTAAACAGTAAAACACAAGGACTATAAATATCTGTACATACGATATCAGCTCCTTCATAATCACACTAACACTTATGCCAAGATAATTTTCGTCAGGCATTCTAAGATGATAACCAGATCTGTATAACAGATATCTATGTTTTGTATGTGGAGTCAGGGTTTGATATATGTAAGCAACGTAAGAAAACTAGTGAATTCTGTCATGTTTGTATAACCACAAGGCAGGTCATCATGCTAATGCAAAGAAGAAAAATTGAGTAGCACATACTCGTTGTGGATTGATTCCCGCAGCAGCAACATACATATCAAGTTTTCCAATGGGTATACCAATTCCCTGAACTCCAAGGTCACCCAGCCCAAGTATACGACTGCCATCTGTCAGCACAATCATGTCAACCTGGCATGACAGAATAGATTTTGTTGGGTTTTTCTGCCAAAGATATTAGTAGCTTAACCTGGAGCTACAATAAGTGCAATCATGTCAACTTGCTTTAACTGTTCTCATCATTTTCCAAATAAAACCTGAATTACATCTATACCAATCATAATTCAAAGTAAAAGAAGAGCTTTTAATAAAGAGAAACATATTAATATATGACTGAGTATAAAAGAAGTCAATTAACATTTCTTATTGCCAGAAAGAATTCTCAGCAATTATATGAAGCATGTATCTGTTTATCTGATTATTCAGGTTTCAACTTTCAACCAGAAAATCAAGACACTATTGTCCGAGCAGAGTGAAAGAACATATGGCAACAGTATACATGCAACAACCTGTGCCATAATCATATAGACTGAATAGTGATTTGAATAAATAATTGACAGGGGAAGACTCTTGTTGCCATTAGTGGTAACCAGCTTCGCTTGTAACCACTAATAGTGCAACAAGGGAATTTCCAACTCTTTTTTAATAACTGAAGTATCAGATAGGATCCCACATGCTGAAATTACAAAAAATTCATGAAAGCAGGTCCTTAGTCCAAAATCTACTCAATATGTCCTCCGCATAGTATTAGCAATGAACAGCCAAACATTACTTAATCTCAAGCATAAAGAGTAAGATTAAAAATATATATATAGAGCAAATGCTTTTCCCCATGGTTTACACAATACCTCATGAGCAGGCCAGTTATATATCATGGACATCATCTCTCCCTTGTCCTTGGCACTGAAGTACATTCCACGTGGGCGCCTAAACAACCCAGAATAATTTTGACAAACTAGTCCTACTGTTGGAGTGTATATTACTGGAGCAAAATCTTTAATGTTATTAATGAGAACCTGGAAAGGAATGCAATGGAATTGCTTTAGATGGTTCAATATTCAAAATATTTCATTATTGTACTCTCGCTATCTGCCATCTACTTACACGATAGTACAATGTCTCATTTCTGTCGTGTAACCTATTCAGGATCCGCCATTTTGATAGAGCTATGAAATCATCTTTCTGTCCCTGAGTATTCTTCTCCAAGGATCGATATGATTCCACTGACAATTAAATCATCAGAATCAAGCTGTTAAACTCTTTTTTTTTCCTACAAAGTTTGATCTATCATAGAAGGTAGCTTTAAGATAAGAGAATATATGAACTATACTATCCATATAAACAACAAATATCAGATTTTACACACTAAGAGAGCTATGAGGAATACAAGTATGAAGTCAACAGATTGGTGAAACTTGTCATTTGAGAAAATTATCAGTAAACCTAATACACTACACTTGTAAAACCAAAACTTTAAATACCTTAAGTGCAATTGCACATAGTTGTGCTTATCCCCACCCAGAACTTTTAAGTAACTCTTTTTCTCTTTGCTGTCTTATTTTTAAATGAAAATTATGTAATTAAAGTGCATACAAAAAATAATGTTTAACAAAATTTTGTTTATGTAAATGCACGATTGTATCCTTTTCAGATCACTCTGTAAAGTGTTTGTACAAGAGCCAAAGGTGGGCTATCGGCAGTCACGAAGATATCCTGTATGCTTAAAGTCTCAGAATTATGCCAAGAGCAGTTAATTCCACTACCCACACAGAAAGGCAAAGGTGGGGGGGGGGGAATTTTTTTTATTTTTCATATGTTATCATAGATGAAATTGAGTCCTTGAATTTTGTACATTTAAGAAGATTCTTTTAAGTCATTGGCAACCAGGTTCTGGGAGAAAGCGCTCAATAAGAGAGCAAAGCAGGAAAGAAACTTACTGAAACGAGCATACTGCTGTTCAAATGATATGACACGAGGAGGGAGAAGACCGCGGAGACCTAGTCGATCTCTTTCTGTTGCAGGGAAACCTGTATCCTGTTTTATATGATTTTATTAGAGCAGAGCCATACTTTCAAAAATAATGCTATAGGTTATGAAGTCATCATTGAGAAATTCAATATGATGAACATTAAGGACTTTAGAAAACTCTGAGCTGAAGTAGAATGGATTGATCTGGAAAACATATAGGCAATTTGTATGCTTAAGCATCAAAACACATAGGCCTCCTTAAATTCTGTCTCTCACTAAAGCAGTCAGAGGTTAGACCCGGACCTTAACTGCTTATTGATGACTGTCAAAAATTCACAAATAGTGAAAATTAACCCCAAAAAGAAAAAAGGCCTATCAAATTGTGAATAGTTCCACCCGGTCCTTACAACTGCAATTTACTTCTTTATTGTGCCTCCCAAGTCTATGCCTTTGCTCCTTTTTTCAGAATTTTTTTATCCAAAAAAAAGGGTCTTTGCCAATTGTATTCTTAGGAACACATTAACACAGAAATTCAGGTCTTGCTAAAACAGTAAAATCTTAACTATGAAAAAAAATTAAAGAAAAAAAGAATCAAAGCTTCAGCTCGATAACAACCCCAAAACTCTCAACTCACAAGAAGGAAAAGATGCTTCAACTCTCATGCATAGCACATATATGTATATAAAAAGGAGATGCTTAAATGAAATAAAGCTGTGAACTTTAAAATCACATTTCTCAACAACATTAAGAAAAAAAAATCCTACAACAGTTATGCGTCAAAAAAATATATTATAACAACTAAATTGACCTTATTAAACCAGGGATCATGAAGAATATCAGCACCACGCTTGTGCACGATACAAGGTCCTGGTATCGATGTCGCAGCTGCCATCGAGAACCTCCGCAAATCGCGGACACTCGACGCCGCGGCAGCAGATCGAGCCACCACTCTCCTCCACATCATTATTCACCAAGATATCTAAATTCAAAAATAAAATTAAATAAGAAGGAAAACAAATTCTCAATTATTGAACATAAGTAAGTAACTGATAAAATCTTTCTCACTCCTTAGCTTCAATGCGTCTCTTTCACCAACTAATCGATCGAATATTTATAGTCTCATTAGTTCCCAAAGAAGAATACACGGACTCACACAGTAGGCAGAGAGCGTGCATCTGTATTTATAGATTTGATTAATTGAGATATTTTTATATATATATTTGTCGGGTTTTCACTTTTCACAGTCTTGAAGGGAGCTGAAGCCGTTGACTGCTGAGTACAGATGACGACAAAATGGAAAAAGAGAGACGCGGCGTTGGACCCATGCCTGACCGCTACAATTGCGGGCAAGAAGGGGCTTCAGTGGAACGTCGAATAAAGATGGAGAGCGTGAGAGTAATTAATTAAGAAGCTAGGGGGTGGGGTCCAAATTAGGATGCCTAGATTGGTAGGCGGAAGAATGGTTCACTTCACCTTACGCCCTTCAACTAACTTACGGAGTTAGGGTGGCCCCAATTCAGGTTTGAACCAGAATCAAATCGGAATACATTCGATAGTTTGTTGAATCAGAACAAAAACCGAAAGCATAATCGTGACTTAAAGTTCATGTCCAAGTTCAAGTTCACCAAATTTTAAAAGCTAAACCGGGATCAACGATTTATGATCCATTCAAATCGTCTAAAAAATATTTACTATTTAAATTTATTTGATCAATTTAGATTTTAATATCAATAATCAACATCTAATAGCAATTGCTAAATTCAACGACCCATTGTTCCATTCCATTAGTAAGTGTGTACTCTATGACTAATCTAAATGCATGGCTATTCTAATCTAATCAATAATACGACTTTTTTTTCATAAAATTTGCATCATTTTTCTTTTTCCTTACACATGATAATACATAATTTTTTTTAACATCCATTGTTATATTTTCTTAGAATCAATTTTATAACAACAAGTACTTAAATATAGCTAAAAGAATTGAACTGCAATCAGAAGAAGTTGGAACAGTAACCAGAATTGGAGGTTCAAGAGCGGCTTGTTTATGTTTCACCTTTTAAAAGAATCAGAACGATCAATTTTTTAATCGAAATTGACAGTTCTGAAACTGTGGCCATGTTTCGTTCAACTATTCCCGATTTCACCCTTTGAGTTCTAAACTTCAAATCGAGACATTTTAGTTTTTGAAGTATAAATTTGTGCTATTTAAATAAAATACATTCTTCTTTAAACCCTAAAATACTTTTTAAAAAAATTCACTTTGATCCCAATTTCTTTGCAACATTTTAATTGGGGAAGGTGAAATTTCGAAATGTTGGATGATTTTTGGTAATTTCTTAATTTAATCTTTTAGGTCTGGGGCCACTTGTGATTTTGACTTTTTGTTGGAAAAGAATGGCATGATGGAAGGCACATTTGGTTTTGTGGCACCTGATTCTTGTTCTACTAATAAACTAGAGTGGATATTGATCTCGTGAAGTAAATTGTGGAACTCCTTTTCTGTTCCACGAGATATTTATCTCGTGAATTAAGAATGGAATTGTTGACTAGTAATATGGGAAAGGATCAATCTTATTCCACCATTAATCTTATTTATATGATAATAAACCCATATGAATTGCTATTTTTAAGAGTTTTATAAATATATATATATATATATATATATATATATATACTGTAGTAATTTGATATATGTGAGATAAAATGTGATTGAAGGATGTGTTCACGAAAAATGTAAAAATTTTTCTAAATTATATGTCCCACTGTGGAAGTGTTCTCTTTGTCATCTTGTTTTTTGGATGGATTTGAGGATCAGAGAATACAATTTCCATGATGAGATTGCGATTTGTATCCAGAAAAAAAAAAGGTTTGTCATCATCATTCATTCGAGTATATCTCCCCACGATCTTTTGTTGATATTAGTGAAAGTAACAATCAGCTTGCTATCAAATTAATTTTTAGAAGCTAAAATCAATAATTTAAAAACAAATGTCTTGAAGCTTCTGATATTTGATTTATTTTAGCTTTTTAAAAAAAAAAACAAAAGTTGAAAGAAAAAATAAAAACAGGTCGAAAAATCAGTTGAAACAAGCTTATGAGTTATCACTATTTACTTCCATTGCCGCAACATTAATCATGCTTATACAAACTTATACAAAATGGAAATATAATTAATCATGCTCTTCCTTTTCTAGTTGAAATTCATCAATAACCTATAATGATTGGTTCCTTTTTGTTTTCACTTTGTCAAATTTCTCTTCTCGGATGGAAGAAGGTCATAAAACTCATGATTCATGACTGACTTCTAAATATGGAAAAGAGATGATGACATTATTCAAACAAATTTTGAAAAAAAAAAAAAAGAGCATAAATTACCGACATTCCTGTCGGTAGAAAAATTGGCATTTTGTGGACTGTAAAGTGCTGTCTAAATTGAATATTGAAAGAATCAGCATATGTTTTATTCCCCAACACAATTCTCCACCATATATATACATGGAGAATTATGCTTTGAATCAAATAAAGTGACTAATACTCTGTAACGTTTTGCTATAAATAGATTTTGATGTTTGGCAGTCTCAAATTTCATCCTATTTCGGCAGTCAAAATAACCTTTTTGTGCCATTAGAAATTGAGTGGCTACCTGAAGTGGGGGCCGTGTTAGCAAATCTTGTGGAGAATATACACTGTGGGCGGATTAGTGGTAATCAATCAAAGCATATATGCATTATATAAAGGTGTCCAACGAGGACTCGTTAAAATATATAAAATGTACATAATTGATTATTTGAATATACATGTCGCATTCATTTTTTTACCCCTTTGCTCTAGATAGTTTTCCGATTTAACTTTGCTTTTCTGAAGAATTAAGACCTAAATGGTGTGTTTCAAATGTTTGGATAGGAAATTATTTAAAATAATACTGTGGTATTTTTTTATATATAATTTGATATATATAAGATAAAAACGTAATTGAGAATAAAAAAAAAGTTGTTTAGAGCGTATTTTTGACGCAAGCAAAATATTTTCAAAAAAAACAAACACATACCATGATGCACAGAAATTCCAACCAATTGAGTTCTTGCCACAAACATGCTTGCAAGCTAAAACATTATTGAGTCTTGAAGGCAGGATGATTCTTGGGACTAAAAGGGAACCATTCACTTACGGTTGTGCGGATTTATTATGAGACAAGTTGCGGAATAAATCTCTACTTTGCTGCAATAGAGTGCCATTCCAGAAAGAATAAAAAATTAAATGAATGTGATGAACTAATTCTGAACCGGTCAAAGGTGGAATTTGTTCTGGAAGTTCATCAATATTCTCCGCGTAAAAGAGCATATGGTGGAGAAAACAGTCCAAGAATTTTGAATGCATCCAAAAGGGAGCAAAATCTCTAATCTGCATTGTTTATAGTCGTTTTACTTTCCATCTCAATGTCAACCTCACTGCAGCAAATAATATCTATACTGACATGAAATGGAATTGAACCGATGTAAATATCCCATAATGCCATTGGCACCGCAAGCTGGAAGAATCCAAATCTCACTTACTGATATCAGGAATATGTCCTTAAAGCTTAGCCACCAGTCCTGCTGTTCAGAAAGCAAGCTTGTTGCAGAGGTGTTCCCTAAGGGCAACTTCAAGTACATTCCTAGCGACCTCTATCAATATGCACTGCTAGCCTTTTGATGGTTCCTTTTATCTACTCTGTGACATATAATTTGCCATCAATGTATAATCTCTCTATCCGCCCTAATTTATCAGTGAATGAGCATGTATACCTGGAGTATGCATAGGAGCAAAATCAGAGCCTCTGAATATTGTTGCTCTTTTACTCGGTGCAAACAATACGTGTGTGTGAAAGGTTCGTATGCATGAAGAATCTTCAGTGTAGAGGGAACAAAATTACAAGTTAAGGTCATTCCCCAAAATCAAATAAAAAGGATTTGTTCACAGTAATGATCGTGCAGGCAGTCACACTCTCTAAGACCAATTACTCTAGCCACCGCTCATCATTCCAACAAGCACCATCCTTACCAGATCAGTGACCCAAGGGGAGCGTTACAAATAACATGACTGAGGGAGGAAGTAACCCACAAAGCATGGAATGGACTTTAGCATTCAAGAGTCAATCTGACACCATCTGTAAACGTAATAGGAGAGATACCAACTGTCTGAATCAGTTTAGTGATATCCATGGATATGTCAGAAGGGGAATTGACACCACGATCAACCTGAAAACAATAATTTGTTGCATTATCCAACAGTTCTCAGGCATGGAAAAAGCAACAATCTTGTTAATAGTCAAGTTTTCATTACATTCCAAAGACATTGATTGAAGATATGAACTATGAGTTGAGTGCAAATTCCACTCAAAAAGACGATTAGATAAATTCCACCTAGAAAGGCTGTTGGATCAATTCCTGTCTTGGGGCCAATATAGCTTTTGCCAGAATGAAGCTTATACCTACCGACAATGCAGAGACCGGATTGATTAATGAGGTCTTGTGGCCTCCAACATGAGCAACAGCCTCAGCCATTTGAACCCTGGACACCCTAGCTGGCCCACCAATATTTACCACCAATTGCATTGGCTTGCCCTCTGCAAAGAACAGCCCATTGGTTCATGAACCAGTGAAATATCAAGTCTTTTTTGGTCCAGAATCATTTTCTTCCAACATGAACAAATAGCTGAACAATATGATTACATAAGAAAGTGGCATCTCCCTGGTGTGTAATTAACTTGTTGGTCAGAATCGAAAGAGCAAGCAGTATAACGTATTAATCCCCTTGTGTCTCTTCCTTCTCTTTCCTTCCAACCATTTCTGGTTGGATTTCCTCCAAAATAACCCAAGACCTCTTACTTACAACCCTTCCCGCCTTACCACCCAACCCAACACTCCCCCCAATGAATTTCATAATTTTACCTGCTAAGTTACAAAATTCCGTTCTTAATCTTACTGTTTGAGTAGATGATCCAAGTTAACCTAGATGCCTAGAAGCTCATTCTTATCTCAAGTGGAGGGAGATACTTCCACTTATCAAGGGGTGGGGTGAATCTAATCACTTTCTAGGATCACGTCATCCGGAGCTCACTACATATCTCAGAACAAAAAGAATACATTGCTTTGAGCTTGCAACAAGTCTAAAACAAATAACACACACACAAACACACACATATATATAAGCATTACTTATCGTGAAAAAGTATGACAGGTATATAAAGCTCATCAAACCTGAGATCCATCTGATGCTCAAAGCTTGTATAATATGCACAAGGTCCTTGACATAAACAGGGCAACGGTACTCATCATAGAAAAATTGAATCGTTTCACCCTTGGCAAGGACACTATCTATCCACTGCATCATTCATGCATTTGTTATCAATTAAAAACCCACAATTTAAACAAACCAATATTAATCTATATCCTGGTGAATGATAAGATCACCTAGAGACGCAATTTACTCATGACACCATTGAGGGAAAATTATTACTAGTAGTTCAAAGGAACCATTTTTAAAAGCCATCCAGCCACCATGGAAACATACTTTTAAGGGAATCACGACCTGCTGAATTGTTTTGACAATGCATAACCACAGTTTATGACCAGGCAACTAAACAATGATGCTCCTAAAGTAAGGCATCTGGTCTCATGGAAAGGAAAAAATGAGACGAAAGAAATCCATTCACAAAGAGGGTAACAAAGAGAAGCACAAAGGGCGAGGGTCAGGGAGAAGAAGAAACACTTAGAAGGTACTTTATACAAACAAAAAAATGACAAAGCTCGAGAAGATAGCTAAAACAATTGAGCATCTCTTCTAGCATAATCTCTTTATCTTAAGAATGGTAAATTGATTATCAACCGTAAATCCATGGGCATTTCAGGTCCAAAAGCAGTGCACAAAAGCCACTGAAATCCAACAGGATACAACCATAAAAAAGTGTTCTTTATCACAGACTTATATGATATATCCACCAAAGTCCATGGAAACAAGTATATGGAAACAAAAGTCTGACTGACAAAAACCACCAAAGTCCACTAACAAAAGTCTGACTGAATCAATGGAAACAAGTATATGCAACCCAGATCAACGTGTCAAAACTCAATGGTTGTCTTTTTGCCAAGTCTCAAAGCTCTTAAGTGAAACTACAAATTGGCCTTTCTCTCAGTCACTTAGCAATCTTGTAAACTTGCATGCACAGATAGATTGATGGAAAAAGAAATAAGGCTCATTTAGCTAATATTTGTATGGGGAAAATATGTTGAGTGGCAGAGCATAGAAACAAATCATGAAATCACAGGAATAAGAAAATTTCAAGTATATAAAATGTTAAAAATTTGAAGAGATAATTTTGCTTCAGGTGCAACCTGAATTGGAAGCGACTTTGGAACAGGTGAGACTGTTTGTGGCCCATATATGATACTGCTCCTCAAAATGGTAAAGTTTGAGCAGCTTGTTCGTATAAATTGCTCAGCTGCCACTTTGGATTTCCCATAAACATTCACAGGAAGAGTTTCATCTTCTTCCTTGTAGAAGGATTTGGTTCCTTCATAAACTGAAAAAATAAAAATTTAGATCACCTTCAAAATAAAAAAAAAATGGAGTTTTTTTGGAGGGGGGGGGGGGGCAGTTTCATTCTTAATTTGCCCCCATTAAACATTCAACAACAAAATATTAACTAAACATTTAAAAGTTCTTTTGAATAGCATCTCATTATATATTCATCCTGATTTGCCAATATCGCCATGTCATGAAGGTCTATAGTTCTATTCTCAGTAATTGTTTTAGTAATAACATGAAATGAGTTTTACTTCCAATTAGTTAAACTGTGATGTTTCAAATATTCTAATCCACAAGGCGGCATCATGTGACAATAATGGGGCAGTAAGATCATGCCAGAAACTAGTAGGTTTCTTTATTGACTAACTTTCAAGTTTCAGGCCCATTACTGATTGAACATTTTAGTACCGCCCCTTCCAACAAATGAGGTCAAAACCTTCTTGCCAGGGAAAATCTTAGGACCAAATGATGTAACTTTCTCAGTTCCAATCTGAATTACTTCTTTCAATCTCGAGACAGTATCGCAAGACATCATACACATCCTAGTCCCGTTAAATTACCTATAATAGAATCAATACTACCATTCAACAGTATAATGCATTAGATTCAAAATGTGGAGGGCACTTCATTTGGCACTATTTGTAACCTTAGGGAAAAAATTAAACATAATAAAGCCAAAGGGGGAGTATTTTCTGAAGCGCATAGTAAAATATGCGTATATGATGGATTCTAGGTAGGTTACCTTGATCAGTTGACAAATGAATGAGAAGAGCATTGCTATTATTGAAGCTCGACATCCATTCAACAAGAGCAGAAGGCACATTTATAGACATGGCACCAGCAGGATCCATCTCACAAGCACGAGGAACAGAAAGGGCAGCACAATTAACCACTATATCAGGCTGAAAATTCATGAATTTTGCAAGCAAATCAGCAATTCGTAGTGCAACTTACATTATTAAAATTTTTGACACTGGACAGGTGAACTACTTTGGAAATATTAATTTGATAATTTTCCAACAAACACATTATCAACTTGTTGAAATTTTCACAAAACCCAAGATGTCCATATACAAAATAAACTAACTAAATCAAGAGTTCTAGTCTCCAACAAACACTCATGAAGCAACTATTCTAAGCCATATCTGTTGAAAACCCACTACCCAAAAATCATTCATACTAGCATAATCCTAATTAAATTGCTCAAAGAAGCTAACCCAAGAATATATTTGAAAAAATATGAAGAAAATGCATAAAGTTAAGATTTTTTTTATCACTTAAACGTGAAAAGTTAAGAATTTACATGCCCGAATTTCTGGGAGATGGCATCAAACCCATCACCAGTACGTAAATCGACATGAAAGGGGAGAGCTTGAGGAATGGCATCCAGCAATGGCTGCGGTGGAGGGCTTGTGTAATGCGTGAATGCTAAGGCATATTGTGATGTTTCTTGATTTTCAGAGAAGCCTTGTAATAGGTGCTGGCCTAAGTAGCCAGTGCCTCCTACTATTAACACTTTGTTCTTATTGCTGCTCATCTCTTGCTCTCTCAAATTCTCGATTTGGCTTTCGAAGTTCTTAATCCAAACAATCCCAATTCTTGCTGAAAATTAATATTGTTAGGGGAAGCTGGAGAAGTGGGATTCTGAAACTGGAGCCTTGAAAGAATAAAAGTTGCTTCTTTGGAATAAAAATTGGTAAACGGAACAAGAAAATGTAGCACCTAAGTTATTTTTACGCAAAATAATGCAAAAAAATGCTGTGTATATGCGCACAAATTAAAGAAAGGACGAAGACGGTGGAGGAATAGCTTCTGCTTCTATTGAATTTCTTTTTTGGGTTAATCTCAAAAACTCCCTTAAAGTTTAGTCAAAGTCGTAGTTTAACCAGAAAGTTTATTTTGTTTAAGAAGATAGACCCTAAAATTTGAGAAAAATGAAGGAAAATATGTATTGTATTGCAACTAAGAATTGTGATTAAAAAAAATGTAAACTTTATGGTTTACAGTTCTGTGAAGATACCTAACGAGAAGGCCTATTTTGGAGTTGTACGAACTTTGAATCATTACTCATTAGCCCATATCCACTCTGAAGGTCTCATTGGAATCAAATATGATGCAGGTCTCATTGGATTGACTTCTCTTTTGCTTATCTGCTCATATACTTGAACTCGTTTGAATTGCTATTTGTAAGAGATTTTATAATATATATATATATATACTGTAACAATTTATTGCATATAAAATAAAAAATGATTGAAAAATATGTTCACGAAATACGTAAAATTTTTTTGTAAAAATCGTAGCTAGCATAGGCATTTTTTTTTATTAGTAATATTCCTACTTGGGGGAAGAGTTTTGTTTTTGGCAATATTTTTGGGCTTAGTAATCAGGTAGGCAATTTGAAAGTGTGCTGATGGAAAAAGCCATATACAGGCTCCATAAGGTTCTAGTCAAAAAATACAACATGATTTACATCAACGAAGGAAAGAGAAAAGATCTGCATTCAACCGTTGGCGTCGAGCCAATAGAAGAACTGTCCAGAGGTAGGAATATTACAGGAGTATCCTATGGCTTTCCACCTTTGTTTTCTACATTAAAGAGGTCCCCCGCATTGCAAAATGTGTGGAGCTATTTACATTTCCCCTGTGATCTCCTTTTGCTAAACCAGAACAAGTTTTGTTGGCTGCTCCTTTATGAGGCTTGGGACTTTTCCACGAGGAACTCGATATTCTGTTAATGCAATGAAATAACAACTAAGTAATATGTTGACTAATCCAAAAACCAAGTTTAGAAATCATGGCAGGATCAAACCAAGGTGGTGACCGCCTTATAGAAGAAAGATATCAGTAGTTGTTATAATTATTGCGGAGAGCAGAAAGGAATGCACTTACCTTTACAGATTTAGAGACTTCTTCAAGCTTATTCAGCAGCATATCTGCAGGTACCACACCTCTGTGCTCCATTATCGTATGGTGAGGGGAACCAACCATCTGCAAGATAATGGGCATAAACTAACTGGTTCCAGCAGGCACCACATGAAATAATAAAATGACAGAACCTCCAACCATGGCCAACCAAAGAAAGAGGACAGTGCAGTGATATAGAAAACCAAGATAGATACAACTATTCACAAAGGTTTGACCAATTAATGGAGCACAGAGGTGTTTCAAGAGAAACAAACACCATGATAAAGTTTCAAATATGATTCCCCAAGAGATGAGAGAGAGAGAGTTCATCTCTGGATATGGCCGGGATAAAAAATATATGTATATTAATCATTGCCATACATGCCAAGGCACACAACTCCAACAAGGACTTTTCAACCACACAACAGATTTTGCATTTGTCATGTTAGTAGAATTACTTGACATATGAAAGCAAAGGCCTGATATCTCAACTCCGTGATCCCATCATGGACTCAGTGATTTGGAATAAAAAACATGTTGTATAATTGCTACTTGCACCAGGAGGAAAACCAGAGCTTCAGTTTGCTTCTGCAAATTGAAGGCTCTAAGAAAACAGAGAAGGAATAGTCATACGTCTTTGAGTGCTTTGTGAGAAATGGTTTTTTGGAAAAACAACCACACGAATGGTGTTCACATAATGATTTTTCTTTAAAAAAAATGACAAAAAGTCAGAAATATGAAATGCCACATGTTGGTACAACAAGAAAAAGACTAAAATTGCATGCAGATCTAGTAGACAGTTGATGGGCACACTAAGTCTATCTTAACACCAAATACTTCAACATCACCAATCCCTACATTGCGAATACAGAGTGGTTCAGCTTAAATCTTGACCATTGCTCATTTACTATGGTTTAAAGGTTTACTGGCATCTAAATGCCCAGACACCCAGTTGTGTTCTTAAAATACCATTCTTATTTTCCAGAACTATTTGATCAATTAGTTAACCAAACTCATTTCGTAGCTAGAAAATGCAGTGCCAAATTGTTTTTGTTGTTAGTCATGCTGCAAAAAAAAAAAAGAGTATAAGGATTTCAAAATCTCCTTGTCACAAATTAGAAAGAGAAATACATAAATTATCTATTGTACCATAGATACTCCTGCTAATAACAATTGCTGTATAATCCATGATGCATAGATTAATTTATTCCACCATAACAATAACAAGAAGTTATGTACTCTTCTTTAACGTCCCTTCTAAATTAAAAAAAAAAAAGGACAGATAGAATGCCTGAGGCATTTTCCACCACTTCAATGTCATATGTTTTTTTAATGGCAACAGAGGATCCCAACTGGTCAATAATTGTTGACTTACCTTTGAACTTCTAGATGGCGATTTCATCACTGCAAGACTGTCAATCGACGATTCCATGCGAAACATATTTTCACCTTCAACATTGTTAATAGTGGCCTTCCAACTTCTGCCAACTTCTTGTATAGTTTTTGAAGCTTGTGTTACAATGACCTTGTGAAAAATGTAAAAAGTCAAAACTTTTGCAAAATTCAAAACCATAAAGCATACTCATGGAAACACCTTTTTTCAGCATTCAACGGAAAATGGCAGAAATCCATACAAGAGCAACTTTTACCTTCCTTAATTGTCCAGGGTTATAAACCCCTTGCACCTGCAGTTCATCTACAGGAGCTGCTCTTCCACGTGCTACACTTTCAACTCTAAAGGTATGGATCCCATACCTAGATTGCAAGCAACCTATACACCTCAAGAGATAAAAAGACAACAACAGTTATCAAAACTGATAGGCCAAGAGCATACTATCGGTCATAACAAGCAAAAACATAGATATCCATGTCAAATTCAGTAAAACAAATAAGATTTTGTGTGATATCCTGCCCACAGATACAGATGTTCCAACTTTGTAACAACATAAGTCTGTTGTGTGGATGTTGTTTTGACACGAGGAAAGCTCTAATCATGGACGTATATGGACATTGCCGGCAAGTAACATAACGGCTCCTGTTACCTATTGATTTATCTTCTCATCTAGAGCATTAACTAATTGGTGACTCACTAGATCATTTCTCCATTTCTATGTAGTCGAATCTCCTAGAGTTCATAAGTCTTGTCTCCCCTTTTCTGCACATATTTTCTCATTGCAATACTTCAACAAACTGAAAAAAAAAAAATGATTGTCTATTTTGTTTAAGCTACTAAGTGCAATACTGCCAACCAAAAATATCATCTTCAGAGACAGTAAGTCTACGACGAGCAAAAGAGTAACTACAACGCAAGTGGCTAGAGCTAGTCATTTTTGAAATATCATTTCTCATGTGAAATTTCTGCAAAATATCTCATGCATTTTGCCTTCAAGGCTTCTTGGAAGGTCAGCAGATGTAAGTCTAGGCAATTGGCATGACCTTTATTGAGTAACAGTCAGACAGAACAATGAAGTTGCCAAGGCAATTTGCATCATATTCGATCATTAGCAAGCAACAAAAACGAGTTATTTATATCAACACCCAACCCCAAATTTGCAAGTTTCATAGCATAAATTATCTCATTCTAGAAAGAAGTTAGTAAGCAGGCAATCTGAATGCCTACATGTTCTGAAAATTGGATAATTGGAAAGTGAAAAGAGCAAAAAGAATAAGTTGATATTCAAAGTTCAAAAATGAAAACACAAAGAACCAAAAAAACCAGTAAGAATTTCAAAGAGATACCTTGTTCAATGATAATATCGATCACTAAATGCAGAGGCACACGCTTTTCAATACTTATCTCTCCCCAAAAAGGAATAAATGAAGGTCTTGATACCTTTATATTCAGCAAAGCACAATAAAAACCCATACTTAGTATTATCAGGAAAGTGTAGTCAACTTAAAGACAACCAAAGATGTGATCTAGCAATACCTTATAAACGATTTCATTAGGTGTAACATAAAGTTTGCGAGATGCTATATCCTTCTTAAGCACATATCTTTTATATGGGAGGTAGATCAACATAAGAATTCCAACACCCCAAGCTAAAACCAGCAACGCAGATATCAATACCCATATAATCACTTCATACTGAACAATCTTCGTAGCAAGTTCTTCAAAAGAGGCTACGCACAGTATATTCGTAGGTGTTTCTGGTATCTCAGCTGCTTCTTCATCCCCATCAAATTCAGATACAGGGTCAGCAAGCAGCAAATCTTTTGATGAACCCAAGTTTGGCAACCTCTCAGCGTGACCCATCAGCATTTTTCAGTGCCAAAGCTAAAATTTTCAGTACACAACAGAAGAATGTAGCTAATATTTCTTCAAGAACCTATAGAAAAAAAAAATTGTGACTAAATAGCCATGAAGTAATAATCAGTGTTAAAAATCCAATATATCCAGTGGTTAAGAAGTATTTTTCACTGGCTTAGCACGATTGTTCGATCCTCAACATCTCCGTACCCGTTCTCTATTAAAAAAAAAAAAAAAAAAACACGCACAAATATACGTGTATTCTGGGAAATTCTATCACTACAATGATCAAAATCTCAGCTTTTTTCTTTATCTGCTATTAAAAGTAAACAAATGGCAGAAAACTATTATTTGATCAATGAAAATTACAATTCTGACATTTTCCAACCGTCAAACAAGAAAGGAAACGAAATTCTAAAGAAAACTAACAGAATTCTGAAGATTACCTGGTAATTTTCAGTCATGCAAGATTTTATTGAATTTGGAGAAGAGAGAAAGGTTAAATTGTTGGAGGGTTGGAACGACAACGGCCTCCAACTAATCAGTGAGCAGATTTATGCCCCTCTGCATTGCAAAGCCGCTGAACGAGAACGTTGGATTCTACCAGACATTCAAAAAACCCGTATTACGTCTTGCGGGTGCATCACCAACCCGATTCGGTAAATTAAATCTGGGCCCGTGTTTATGACTGGAAGCGGGTTGATCTATATTTGGGCCAGAACTTTGTGGGCTTGTTAATGTTTTGGACTTAATATATTTTTGGGCTTTTTGTCCTTTTTTTTTCATAAAGGATTTTAAAAAATTAAAAATTTATATGTTAAAAAAAATGTGTTGTTGTTGTGGTGTAGAAAATTCTTACTAATATTTAACTATTCAAAGCTGTCTCAATTGAGCAGGTGAGACTCTTGATTTGACCCTCAAAATTTTACCTTTCATCATCCTAAAAGACTATTTTTGACAACAAAAAAAAAATCATCCTAAAAGAGTATTCAAAGAGACATTGGCCAATACCGAATTTAGTTGGGTGTTAAAAAAAAAAGAGTATAAACTGTAGTCTTTGGTTGGATTCTTGAACCTCTCATTTCTCATTTCTCATTGTCAAAATTAGAATCTCCCTTAAAAGAATACCAGTTATAAAATTTGGAATATTACTAATAGTAACAATAGTAATTGGTTCGATTCTCCAATCCTCTCTTTTCTCTTTCTCCTTTTGTTAAGAATTGAAATCTCCCGTAGTACCGTACAATTTCAAATTTTAAAATATTACTCCATTCTTGAAGTATAATAAGTCTAAAGTTTATATCCTACCTCTACGGTTAGCTGAATTAGTATGAATATCTTTAAAATATACAAATTACAATGTGTGTGTATATATATAAAAGTAAAAGTTTACATACATACGTGTTTTATATAAATTTTTTGAAAGTTTAATTAACACAAATTCATGGTAGATCCAAGTCATTGATTGAAATCTATACTATGTATAATGGGGTTAGGATAAAAATTAAAATTATTTGTTGTCATTTTATAAACTTCCATTTTGACTCTTATGAAAATTATTTTTTCTTTGACTACCTATACACATGTTATCAAGATAATTACCCCATAAACATTAGGGTAAACATATGCTGTCATTTTATGAACTTTCATTTTAACTCTTTTGAAAATTATTTTTTTAACCTACCTATCCACATGTCGTTAAGACAATTACCCATGAGTTTTTTTTTAACTTTAACTATTTAGGCATATATTTTCGACATAACCATTTCTAAGTATTATAATTACCAATACAAAATTATTTTGTTAAAGAAATTCAAACAATCTAATAAAAACTTTTAATACTTGCTCATTATTTTTTCTTCTCTCTCTATATATATATATATATATATATTAATTTGCAGACGCGTGGGGTGTGCAATGTAAGATTGAGGTGAGCTCAGCTTATACCTGGGATTGACGGAAGCAATGGTCCCCTGGACTTGCAGGCCTTTTTGACTCTGTTACGTGATAGTGTAACCAATCAAAACAGTGCGTGGACCCCAATCTCCAGCGCCGCAAGTACGTCCAACCAATTCAGCCGACATATCAAAGAACAAACGATTCCAACCAGAGAGTCAATTGTGCATTCGCTTCGAGGAGGAAACTACCGTTCTCCTCTTAGCGCGTGCTTCCTCGTCTCCGGCCACCAGGTACTAAGATCACATTCTGGTATTCAACGATAAATGTACCTAATTACAAAATTATTAAAATAAAATCCGAATCGAATATTTATAATGGGAAATACCAATTGATGCCTGGAATCTTCCATTACGGTTACAGGCTTGCAGCTCATTTTAGCTCCATAACAGTACAGAAACGAATTTCACCTTTATTTTCAATCACTAAACCAACAAATTTCGTTGTTTTTCATTTTTATTGTTTTTATTTTATATTTCTTGCAAGAAACTGCATAACTTCTGATTTCGTCAACCCCGGTTGGCTTGCTGGGGGAGGAAATAGGTAAGGAATCCCAAAAAATGTGTATTTTATTTTGTCCCTTTTAATTTTTTTGTTTGCTTTTACTTATGCTTCTTTGCTTACGTTTTTATTTGACTATATTTTCTTGAGGTTGATTCTAAGTGAATCCCACATAGACTTCTGAGCCATGTTTGGATTTATTTAGCTTCTTGCAAATTGGCAGGATGGAAAGTTATTGTCATTTGGGTAATTTTAACGGATAATATTAGGGATCATGTTGGCAAAATCAAGGGATTTTTTTCCTTATATGCGGGGTTTATAATCTTGGCGTGTGGAGTAGTTTGTATATGCTTAAAGCAATGAATTTCAAGGTTGGTCTTTGGGGGTTTCTTTGCTTTATAGAATTCTGTTTACCTCTTTTGTCAACCTGGGAAAAGGTATATTATCGGAAATAATCTGAAAGTTGATTTTCTGTGATCGTTATATACATTTTCTTCTCTGTTTAGCGTGTATGTGGTCAAAATTGATGTGTTCTATTTCTTCCGTAGGGAGTTGATTCTTGATTTTCATGATTAATGCAGTTTCTTGATTCTTTCTTGATTTGTATTTGTATTTGCTTTAGGTTAGATTAATTATTGCAAACTAGCAAAACATATGTATTTGACAGTGTTTGTTGATATTTTGACTGTAACGTGTACATGCAGTTCAGAATTTGAGTTCAAGATCCTTCTCAACCTTTTGAGTCGGTACAAGGTCAATTCATTGTGGTATTTCTATCTGATGAGAAGATGGAAAAGAAGCAGCAGCATATCGCAATATTTACTACTGCAAGTCTTCCTTGGTTAACTGGAACTTCCGTCAACCCTCTTTTCAGAGCTGCATATCTGGCAAAAGATGAGGGGAGAAAGGTCACCTTGGTGATTCCTTGGCTGTCTCTCAAGGATCAAAAACATGTGTATCCTGACAATATTACATATGATTCGCCTGCAGAACAAGAGAAATATGTTCGCCAGTGGCTTGAAGGCAGGACTGGATTCACATCACTTCTTAATATACGTTTTTATCCAGGCAAGGTAGTCACAGTTTCTTAACTTAAAACTTCGGCGAGAATGTTTGCATGTTAATTTATCAAAAGCACTCAGCAAGCAGCCGTGGCATGTTTTTTGGATGAAACATCTGGTTGTCTATATGCTAATATTCAGTATGAGTGTTTTTGAATATCTTCATTTCTGATGATACTAGGTACTGATATACTCATCTGTACTGGGACTTTGTGCATATGCGACTACAATTTCAGTGCAATGGCAAAAGATTGCATCTTTGCTTAGCAGTTCGGAGAATTCTAGACTATTTTCTCCTTGTTGGCTTTGCTATGAATCTTGGAAGGAAAATTTTTTTTGTCTGGTCATTTGGCATAAAAGGAAGAGTTCTAGAAAAGATAACATACAAACAGACAAATCAATTTGAGAAACCAACTGATGATTTTCTTCTCTATTTTTGGTATTTAATTACGTAGCATTCTTCTTTTTTTTCTTTTTCTGTTTCTCTTATAAGTAATATGACGTCTGGCTTGGACTTGAAGCCCAAATTAAAGAGTTTTGTATAAATACTTAATTCTGTCATGTCTCAGTTTCTTTATATACTTTTTGAAGTCTTATGATGTAATTCAATGATACCTAAAATGCTAAACTTGGATCAAAAGTTTTCATCTCAACTGCTATCTTCAGTGTACTTATCCTTTTCCTGCTAATGGATTTTTCCTCCTGTGAATATGTTGAGCATGAACAACGAATAATAATGGCAGCATTGTGGAGTTTCTCACTTGAAGTTCCACAATGGTGGAAAAGTGTTTGTTTCTTGTTTTGCTTTTTTGGGATTTAAAAAAAATTTTATGATCATCGCAAAGAATGGCATGGTGGTTGGATACTGAATTCCCCTGATTAACAACTTGGGTTATGTCCTTCAACTAGAATGGATTTGATAGAGGGTTTGTTTTTGGTCTTGCCATTTGTACTTTGACTTGTGTCCCTGGGAAAGCTCAAAGCGGATGGATAGAATGTTACCCTCTTCTTCCAATGGGAAGCCAAAATGCACCTCTCTAATCAGGCTTTGTTGTGAGGAAAATTTCAAGTTTACGTAGAACTCCATGTTGAGCAAATGCTTAGTAAATGTTAATTTGTGCAGTCTGATACATAAAGTGTCCATTCAGTGTATGATGAAATGTACAAAGGAGGCTACTGTAGTGTTTAGTCAACTCATGGCCTCTAGGTTGTAGACCCTCTTCCTCTTCAGATACACCTTCATAACTTATCCAGAGTGCATACAATGTATTGGCATCTGTTGAATTCAATTATAGTTCTAGCAATGGTGAGATTTTTTGAGATATACAACAAGGTTGTCAAAAAAGAGATTCTGATGTTTTACCTGTTTACTCGCTGAAGATATGTTCCGAAGATTTGTAGGTTTCACTCCTATCCTTGGTTAATTCTATTGGGTCTCTGGTGTCCTACCTGGATAACACTGAAAATGTGAAGTACTTCCCGTGACATTAGGAAGTATTTAATGTTGATACACTTATTTCTTGAAACCGAATAGAAGCATTTCCATTTGATCAACTTGGGAACTACTTATGGCTTTCATATCCATCCTAGACTGCTCTGTCTTTATCTTTGAACCATTCACATGACTATTTAAAGATTCTGTCTGAGGTAAGTTTATGCTTAGTCATCTTCACTACATGCTTGTGTAACATCAGTAGCCTAAGAAATTTGCTCTTGCTTTGCAGTTCTCTCTAGAAAAAAGGAGCATTCTTGCGTTAGGGGATATTACAGAAGTCATTCCAGATGAAGAGGCTGATATAGCAGTTCTTGAGGAGCCTGAGCATCTTACATGGTATCATCATGGGAAGAGATGGAAAAAAAAATTCCGCCTAGTTATTGGAGTTGTTCATACCAATTACTTGGAATATGTGAAGAGAGAGAAGAATTCCTTTGAA